>NC_090929.1:1687068482-1687280982 GCF_040938575.1 Ambystoma mexicanum
TTGCAAGATAAGTGGATGGGACCCTTCAGAGTTGTGGGTAAACTCGGAGAGGTCAACTATCTGGTGGACTTGGGCAATCCCAAGGAGGCTCCGACAGTCTTTCACACCAACCGACTCAAAGCGTATGTCTCAAGACCCGATGTAGGGGCATTGCTTCTAGCATCATCCGAGGAAGAAGAAGAGAGTGAAGCTCTTCCGGATCTCCTCAGAGGCTTACCTTTAGACGAAAAAATTGAAGGAGTAAATCTCTCCTCCAATCTGACACCCGAGCAACAAGAAGAGTGCAAATCCATGTTGAATCAGTTTGCCTCTCTGTTCTCGCTTTCGCCAGGCTTGACCCCTTGGGGCCAGCACGACATACTCCCTGGTAACTGTCTGCCAGTCAAAAGCAGAGGATACCGAATGTCAGAAAACGTACGAACCCACATCAAAGGTGAGGTCAGCAAGATGCTTGATCTCGGGGTAATAGAGCCCTCTACTAGTCCATGGTCTAGCCCAGTTGTGTTAGTACCAAATGCCGGATCTAAAGAGCTTAGATTCTGCGTGGATTATAGAGCTCTGAATGCAGTCACCAAGACTGATGCCCACCCTTTGCCAAGAACAGATGAGTTGGTGGATAAACTTGGCGCCGCCAAGTTCCTCAGCACATTTGAATTGACGTCAGGCTATTGGCAAATAGCCCTGACAGACCATGCCAAGGAGAAAACTGCATTTTCTACCCCCGTTGGCTTATACCAGTTTAAGGTAATGCCTTTCGGATTGAAGAATGCACCTGCTACGTTTCAACGGATGGTAAACCAGGTTCTGAATGGGGTGGAGGACTTCTGCATGGCATACTTGGATGACATCGCAGTGTTCAGCAATTCCTGGGAACAACATGTAACCCACCTGAGAGATGTTTTGCAGGCTCTTGGACGAGCCTATCTGACCATAAAGGCGAGTAAATGCCAAATTGGACAGAGTAAGGTAGTCTACCTTGGACATGAGGTAGGAGGTGGAGAAATAAGGCCTTTGCTCAGTAAGATTGAAGCTGTGCAAAATTGGACAACACCTACTACTCAAACCCAAGTGAGAGACTTCCTAGGCCTCACTGGGTATTACAGGAATTTCATAGAGAACTATGGGACCATAGCTTCTCCACTGAATGTCATCTCCTCGCCCAAATGTCCTAAAACGGTTAAATGGAACGAGGAGTGCAATCAGGCTTTTGAAAACCTGAAAAAGGCTCTTTGCCAAGCCCCAGTACTCAGAGCTCCTGATTACCGCCAACACTTCATTGTGCAGACAGATGCTTCAAATGTAGGGATAGGTGCCGTACTCAGTCAACTGGATGGGAAAGGTAGGGAGCACCCCGTTTGCTTCATCAGCCGCAAGCTGAAGGATACTGAAACAAGGTGGGCAACAATCGAAAGAGAGTGCTTTGCTATCGTGTGGGCTCTGAAGAAGTTTAGGCCGTACTTGTATGGTTCTACTTTTGTCATTCAGACTGACCACCAACCCTTGAGATGGTTAATGCAAATGAAAGGGGAAAAACCCAAAACTATTGAGATGGTCAATCTGCCGGCAAGGGTTTGATTTCACCATTGAGCACAGGTCAGGATGTCACCACCAAAATGCTGATGGTCTCTCTAGGATGTATGTCATCGACTAGAGGTATGAGATTCATCCAGGAGTGGATTAAATCCTCCTGTCCCTTAGTCTGGGGGGGCGAGTGTTAGGGAGAATTCTCTGTTTAGGCTGAATTTCCTAACTTAGTGAGTCCACCAGCAGCTTTGCTGGATTTCTGGAGTTTGTTTTTTTCCATCCTGCCAAGAGTGAGACTCTTTTTCCTCCCACTCTTGGACATGAATGTGTGTAATTCCTTTGTATATCCATGTGTTCTATGGGCTATGGGGTCTTTTACTCCATAGGGTCTCATAGTTTTTCTATGTGTGTTACACCGCACCCTATGTGCCATAACACTGGGGCGTCCTAGCGGACCTCCACCATAGACTCCATACCCGGGGACTGACTACTGTCTCCCCTGGCATGTAAAGTCACCATTGGCTTTACCAGACCTAAATTTACCAACAGAACTAGTACAAACCATCTTATTGTGGACGTGCTAGTAGGGGTAATTTGACCCCGAACATAACCCTATGGGATCCATCCCATTGTTGGAGATTGATACTTTTCCTCGTTAATCTCTAACGTACCACGGTCTACTTATCTTAAATAAGTTTATCGGATGGTATTTTCTGCCAGAACTTGGTTTTTAAAATGGCGTCTGTGTTCGCCTCTGTGACTCCTAAACCAAAGGTTGAGCCCTTTGTTCCACTTTTGGCGGGCCTCTGGACAGAGACCCTCCAAAGTCATGCCATTCTGTCTGGGTTACCACATGGGTGTGGGAGGGGGTTTAGGCACCCTGGACCGAGTTGTCTTGCCAACTCCGGTCGCACTCTGGTGTGATTGGCCCAAGTGGTGAGCCTCCCCGCTCACTACTTAGCGTGTGTTGATTGACAGCTAGGCTGAATGAATGGGGGTTTTCTGCATAAAAGCAGGGCTTTTGGGACTGGATCTTCAGAAGTCGCCACAGGACCTAAGAATCCGACGAGGGTAACGCTGAGCCGACATGCACGACGACACTCCCGGTGGAGCCCTGCGGAACTGACTCACCACTTCCCGACGACAGAGGAGATCTCCCTGCCAGAGAGTCTCTTCCCCTGACTGGTGGGAACAACCAGTCCCCTTTTCCTTTTTCTTCGCCTCAGGACGCAGTGGTCGAATTGCCCGTGCAGAGCACCTCGGCAACCGGATAGCCACTACCCCTGTACCGCGACCAAAAAGTGGTGCCTTGTGACGGAGTACTCCGCGGCTGGTCTCTTCCCTGGTGGTGCACCGGACTTCACTTTTCTTCGACGACGAGATCATCTCTACTCTTGGCAAAGACCCAACGTGCATCCACCACCAGGAACAACTGCCCCCGCCGGAGCTGTCTCTCCACAAACAAGGTACCGTGTCCGCCTGGCTTCCCTTTCTGACGGATCGAGTGAGGTGTCTTAATCCTCGCCTTTCCATTGGGTTGCCTCCAAGCTTTCTTTAACGTGTGGTTCTGAACTGGTTCCAAACTTTCCAATAACAATTTGCTATACGGGCTCGAACGCATTTCCACAAAGAGACTTTTTGGGACAAATCGCCTTGCCTCTCTCCGAGCGGGCCTGGCCTCTGAACTTTATGATCTATTGTGGTTCTTGTGTTCTTGCCTTGCATTTTTTTCCCATAAAGTATTGAACTGCATTGACTTCGTAACCTGCCTATTTTTTTCCCTCCCATCCTAACTGATATTAGAGTGCCATCTAGGTTGAGGTATACACCTCTGTCTGAAAATAAGTGATACCGGTAGAGCCTAGACTTGTCGAAATATTGTTAGGGGGATTGATCGTTTTCTTCTTCGTAGAGTAATTGTGATTGAAGTGTTTGCCGTGATAGTGCCATAGTGTTTTCCATAGATGTTCCGTTATAAATAAATACCTTAATATCTTTACACTGAGCCTCGTTGCGTGTTTACTTGTCTTACTGCGAAGAATTGCCCTATATTGTATACTCCACATACTGCTTAACTCTTCTTGAGAGAAGTCTGATTGCTCAGCCACAGCTACCAAGTGAATCTGTGTGGTACAGACTGCTACCAAGTGGGCTTACTGCCAAACACCTGTAGTCCTAAATCTTTTGCAGTGGTCCAAGAGGGAACTGCACAGGTTTCCGCCTAACACAGAGAGAGAGTGAGACTGTGACTGACTGAGAGGCTGTTTCTGAGACCGTCAAACTAGGACAAAGGACTACAATGAAGGAGAAGGAATGTGAAGGACTGTAAAAAAGGCAGACTATGGCAAAGGATCTGTGATGAAGGTGAAAGCATAAGAGGAAGATGAGGGACTCTGAAGGACTGACAAAGGAGGAGGACTGTAAGGAAGAAGATCTTTGATGGACAAGACTCTGACAAAGGAGAAGGACTGTGATGAAGGACTGTAAAAAAGGTACAGGGATGAAGGACGATGGCAGAGAAAAAGGACTATCATGAAGGTCCTTCAAAAAATAGAAGGAAAGACTTTGACAAAGGAAAATGATTCTTACGAAGGTGACGGCCTTTGATGAAGGCGTATGACTGTCATGAAGGACTGTGGTGAAGGAGAAGGACTCTGATGAAGGACTGCAGGGATGGAGAAACACTGCCTCCCAACACCCTTACTCTGCTCTTGCTTCTCTGTGTCATTGTTTTGGCCCCAAGGTGGCACATGTATGCCGAAACCAAAAACAGACACAAAGGGTGTATACACTACATTTCCTGGCATGCACACCTTTACAACTTCTCCTTAATGGATGAGAACTGTGACGAAGAAAGACTGTGATGAAGGAGGGGCCTACGATGAAGTATTGTAATGAACGAGGATTGTGATGAAGGAGAGGCCTATGATGAAGTACTGTAATGAACGAGGACTGTGACGAAGGAGAGGCCTATGATGAAGTACTGTAATGAGCGAGGACTGCGATGAAGTAGAGGCCTACGATGAAGTATTGTAATGAACGAGGACTGTGACAAAGGAGAGGTCTATGATGAAGTACTGTAATGAACGAGGACTGTGATGAAGGAGAAGGTTTATGATGAAGTACTGTTATGAACGAGGACTGTGACGAAGGAGTGGTCTATGATGAAGTACTGTAATGAACGAGGACTGTGATGAAGGAGAGGCATATGATGAATTACTGTAATGAACGAGGACTGTGACGAAGGAGAGGCCTATGATGAATTACTGTAATGAACGAGGACTGTGATGAAGGAGAGGCCTATGATGAAGTACTGTAATGAACGAGGACTGGGATGAAGTAGAGGTCTATGATGAAGTACTGTAATGAACGAGGACTGGGATGAAGTAGAGGTCTAAGATGAAGAATTGTAATGAACGAGGACTGGGATGAAGCAGAGGTCTATGATGAAGTACTGTAATGAACGAGGACTGGGATGAAGGAGAGGTCTAAGATGAAGTATTGTAATGAACGAGGACTGGGATGAAGGAGAGGTCTATGATGAAGTACTGTAATGAACGAGGACTGGGATGAAGGAGAGGTCTATGATGAAATACTGTAATTATCTAGATTTGTGACAAAGGAGAAGTACTATGTCAAGGTCTCACGAACGAAAAGGACTGTGATGAATGTTTTTCTGTAGAATTTTTATAGTGACAAGGTGGCACTTTTATGTGCCAAAACCAACAGCATAGGATGCATACACTAAGCTTTGATGCACGCACACTGGGAAGGAAACAATAAATGTTTCCTTAAACAAACCCATAAGCCCAAAACAAAGATACATTATCAAAGCTAGCTTTGCTAACTTTCAAAACTAAAACATTGTGTGTACATAAGTTTAGCAGTTCGGGCTGTCTGTCTGAGCAATACTTGTGTATCTTTCACTATGCAAAACAAATGCAAAATGCACCAAAGCACTTTTCATTGGAGCTGCATAACATTTCAATTGTCGGTTGGATGTACACCAAAGTTATAAACTATAGGCGTTTTTGCAAAATGTTTATGCAATGAGGTTTCACCTTAGATATAGGGAGACAACCTTTATCCAAGTGCAGGGCAATGCTTTCTCCTCGCCAAAACCATCAGGCAGCACTCTAAAAGAGATTGCTGGAGGCTACTTTAATGTGGGGCCAGGACGGGATTGTCAGGTTCATTTTTTATTATAATATCCTCTAGTTCCAGTTTGACCTATCTGACCCTTTGTAATTGGTTGCAAGGAATATATGTGGAGTAACATGCAATGGAGTGCACACCGGAAATGACGCAGCCGATTGGTTTCAAAATCTCTCTGTGTGTAGGTTTTTGTCTTCCTGAAGCACTGAATTCACCACTGTCAATTCCTCCAAAAAGCAGTCCATGCAAACCCGCTCTGGGGGGCTTAGCGACCAGAATAGATAATCAAGATTGTGAATGAGTTGTCAAGATTGTGTTCTCTGACCGTACACCTTCACACATTGCTGGTTGGGTTACAATGCTATCTTGTTTTTCCCACTTAATGTACTTTTGTGGATTTACGGCTAAAACTTAACACACTGATTGTTCTGTTTTTCCAGTGATTAGCCCCGTCCGCCTCGTGGATGGTGGGAACGAATGTGAGGGTCGTGTTGAGGTCTTCTACAATAACTCCTGGGAGTCGGTGTGTGACACCTACTGGAACCATTTCAATGCAGAGGTGGTGTGCAGACAGCTCGGGTGTGGAATGGTGCACTCCGCTCCTAAGAATGCCTATTTTGGACAGGGGGATGGAAGGATTCTCCTGGACTACGTGAACTGTCACGGGGACGAGCCCAGCTTACTGCACTGCCGTCACATAGGGTTCTATAACAATACGTGTGGTCACTACAACGACGCGGGAGTCATCTGCTTAGGTAAGCGTGTGGTCTCCTACACCAGGTGCCACCATACTGAGGTTACAAAGACCTGATGTGGACAGAGATTGACATCAATGCATTTCTTTGCAGTTCCAATTTGTTATGTCATTTTTAATTGGATCTTTTCCGCAGTATATCACAGATCTTCATATTGGGCCAAAGTCCTGCATCAAAGTCTACAGGATGCACCGCCCCATTGCATCCTCTGGAATAAAGCATGCTAGGCAGCCTTCTAGGAAGACCTCATTGACTTCATTCATTGAAAAGTGGCTCATTTGAATGTTTAGGTACTTTCAGTGCAACAACTAAAATCCCTTTCCACTCCTTGTTGAATTCAGATTCAGCATGTGTGAGTCCATGTTACCCACTTTATGCCCCGCTGGCATTTCCATGATGACACTCTTTGTCCCCACGCTCTGTCATACTCGTCTCACCTCTAAATTACACATTTGGCCCAACCACAATGTTCTCCTTTTCACAGGACTGGCTCTGTGACAATAAGAGGGATTATCATCTCTTAATTTTTCTTTTCTGTTTGTATTGGCTACCTATAATGCGCCTATACACAATGTGTTTCAAGGCGCAACAAGACAAGAGGGGCGACAGGGAGGACAAAACAACGGTCCTACTAGGGCATGTGACATTTGGATCATGGAAGTGCAGTAACAAGAAGGTCAGGGGAGGGGATAAGGGGCATGTGCCGGTCATGGTGGAAGGGCCCGTGAGAAAAAGCGAGTGCCAAGGGAGGCCAGGTGGGCAGAGCCAGGGGAAAGCAAAGATTGCACAGGAAGGAAGGTCCACAAGATAAGGGCGAGGTAAGGGGCTACAGGCCCAGCAAGACTAGTGTGGGGGGAGGGGCCCAGAGAGGCAAGTGTGAGAAGGGGGTGGGGGTCAGGGCAGCAAGGACAGTGGTAGACTGGACTAGGAGGCCCAGTGCCCTCTAAACAGACTGTAACCTTAACTATGACCTAAAATCTCCAGAATCACTCTACCTCTGTTCCAAAACCTTCCACTAACGCTAATTTCTACCCTGGACTCTAATATAACACTAACCCTTAGCACGCATTTTATTTGCATGTCACTCAATAGAAAGTAATGGAAAATGAACAGTGAGCCTAACTCCAACCCCGCCACCAGCTCTCCACAAATGACATAGCCATTGCACAAACCATTGCCCTAACTCAAACCATTGGCCTGATCCAAACCATTGCCCTAACCCAAACCATTGCCCTAACCCAAACCATTGCCCTAACCCAAACCATTGCCCTGATCCAAACCATTGCCCTAACCCAAACCATTGACCTAACCCAAACCACTGCCCTAACCCAAATCATTTCTCGAACCCAAACCTTAGCCTTAACCTAACTGCAACTCTGCCACTTTATCTAATGCTCTAACCACTAGGTTTATCCTAAGCCCTATCCCACGCCATCATCCCCAGCCCTCCCCAAAGTCCCTATACCCTTTCTTAACACTTACCCAAACCATTACTCTATTAGCCCTACCACCACCCCTATCCTAACACTTACCCAGACACTTGATCTACCCAGTGACTAACCACACCTCAACACCAGCAACCACCCAGCAACCACCCTCACCCTAACTCTAACCAACATCTTTACTCTAACCCCTACCCTATCCTTGCCCCAAACCAGGCAATCACAAGCCCACAAAACCCTCCTTGATCCTCACAATGTCTTCGCAGCGCTACATTTCTGCTGCATCTTTCCACTGCATTTTTCTTGGCACCCCGTTTTCACTGGCTACATTTTTGCTGGCCACATTTTCACTGGATACCCTCGCATTGTGTCGGGGCCACAATGTTAAAGGAATTCCAGAATCCTGGCCCAATGCCGGAGGCCAAGACTGGTGACTGATATCATCTTAGATCGATCTCAGCTGGCTGTTCAGGTAGTGCCGCAACCCTCCATGAGCAACGTCCTATTCTCCGACCTGCTCATGTGATATTGGATACGAGTCCCATCGGTGCGGTGCGGTGTGTGATGCTGCTTGCATTGTCTACGCCATGGGGTTCGCCCATGCTCAGCTGTGACCCTCTTATCAGACCTGTCGCTTTCCCTAGCTGCCCTCATCTCGCCTCATGAATTGCTGCTCCCTGTAAATATTCCAGGCTCAGGCCGCAGCTGGCACCGCAGTGCTAAGGACTGTCACTTGTTCTCTGCGTGTTCTGTTGCCCAACATCACATACCGAGCCATCTGCTAATTCATTTTGATCAATTGCATTCGCAATTAAGTCTCTGACAGGTGATATGTTACTCACTGGATACGGGTGAGACCCAGGCATTTTCTCTAGACAAAAGCGTCCACTACCACCCCCATGCAGTGTCATTCAGGTGACCTGTCTGTATGCTTCTCTCACGTGAACATGACACTGCCTTCTGGCCCTTCCTCATCTTCCTCTGCCTCGGGATAGCTTGCAGCAGTTCCAGCCTCAATGTAACGTTGGCAGTCGTGTTCGATACATCCCAGACTTGGGGAATGACCCCATCACTGCGTCCTTTACCTGTGACATACTCCCATCTGTCATCGACTGAAGGTCCCACTTGTGAAACGTTCCATCTTCTAGAACATAACTCTCAGTTGAACAGCAAGAGGTCAGATTAGTTTTCTGTGTCTGTCTAGGCCACCCAGCTGCCTTAAGCATTGGCACTTCTTTCAGAGAAAGCTTTCTCCTAGCTACACCTGTCTTGCCCCGTTGCTCCTTCCAACAGATCCTCTTTTCCCAGTTGTTTCAGACTTTGTTTGGTAGCATCCTACAGGCTGAGGGTACCTGGATGAACCTGAACTTGCTGGCCTAGGGAACCCCCCCCCCCATTTCATTCGTCATGCCGCACTTCCACGGTGCAGTGCCACTATATCGTGACACGCCTTCTCATCCTCCAAGGCTAGGTTGTTTTACTTCCTCGTTAGTAATTTCCTGAGCACCTCTCTTCCCCATTCGGATGATAAGCCTTGTCCGCTGTCAGAGATCCTAACAGAAAGTCTCCCACTTGGCACTATCCCACTACCCAGAGGCAAGTACTGGTTCAGCCAGTGGCATCGTGTGTTGGCAGTGACTGGAAAGGGTCCAAGCTGGGACATTTATGAAGTGTAATGCAGTGGTGCCTCTGGAATGTTCTGTACCCAGTGATCTCTAGCTGCACGTGTCTGCCTCAGGCCCATGGCCTCAGTGGTCAAACCACACCTCTGAGTTAAACTTTGGCTCTGCACCCCTACAGGCCTTTCCGCTCTTGTGAGCTGATAGTTATCAGCCCAAGAGGGGCTGTGACATTGAATTACTTTCTGACTTCATCAATAGGCATTTCAGGTTGCTCTTTCACATGTGGAAAATCCTTGGACAAGTTGCTAAAGTCCCCAGGTGTGCAAGGGGCATGTACCTTTACCAAACCTCCGGCATCATGTGCCCCAACTCCTGGGATCTGTCTCAATGGGAATTGGAATTGTGTGCTTGTTATGTTAACTATTCTGCCTGCACTGGCATGGGAAGGGCTTAAAATGGTGGGAACAGACGTGTACTTACTTGCCCGGCGTGGACGTGCACTCCTGGGGTCTGCTGCTGCATTTACTCACCTGTTGTTAGCAGGTTTTGGGTCTGCGTCTGTTGTGCAACGCGAGCTTGCTCTGCTCCTGTGGCGGCGCATGCAGCGTCGCGGTGTAAATTTGCGGTAGTGTACAATTGTGGATGAAAACACTGAGTAAAAGCCACATTATCCAAGGCCTGATGTCCCCACATTAGTTGTTTTCTCTGGAAAAACGAGCCAAATTTGAAGCTTTATGCATTTTGCTTTATTTGAAGAAAGTCCTAGATTTGTTTAAACATCATCTTGCTGAGTGTTTCCACTGCAGAACTGAGCTTCATCTCCCCCAACCTTTTATCCATCGCATTCTAGACTATCATAGATCTGGTTGAAGGGCTCCTTCCTCTCCGGCGTCTTACCTCTGGAATTCATTTCCTACTCATTTTGGAGACTAAGGGGCTCATTATAAGTTCCCCGGTCTGGAAAAGATGGCGGATAAAATGCCCCTAATTCCATCACCAGCATTGTTTCCATATCAAGGAAACACAAGGTTTCCGGTGTGGGCAGTGATTTGCCGGCAGTCCTGACCTGCCAGGAGTTCAGGCCCCAGCAGGCAAATAAATGCGGGAATCACTGCCACTGGTCCAACCGGTGCCAGGAATTACGGCAATCCCATCCCACCTATGGAGTCCTGGAATGGGAATTTACCGGCATCTCTGCCACCCGTATTATTCCGGTAATACCGGGCTAACGGGCGGCGGAAACAGTAAGGCAGTTTTGCGGGTATCCCGCCAGCATTACCGGTGGGATACCGGCAAAACTGTAATGAAGGCAATCTAACTTCTAATTTCTGACTATCTATTCTGGAAATTGTGAAGTCCTGTCTTTTTACCCAGACTTGCAATATCGGCTTAGTTTGCCAGTCTCAGGAGATTATTCTTTTCACTTTTATAAGTGATCTACACCACAACAAAGCTGTAACCCCCAGTTTAAATCGAGAGTCAGAATCATGGGAATCCGAGTCTTTCCTAGATTCCCTATGCTGTAGATTTCTGGCTGTTACAATGAGATGGTCAATCTGGACTGTGTTGTTCGCCAGGAAGTAGGGCTGGGCCAGATTACGGCGGGAAACTGAATTGGTGAAATTCACTGACATTTCCATTCTGTCCGCTAGGCTGTTTTCCACCTTTTCCACCACATATTTTGTCGGTTTTCCTTTTGTGCAGATGTTTTGTTTATCCCTGAAATTTCATGTTTTTGGTCCTAAACATAAATAAAATGAAATTTCGAGAAAAAACTAAATTTAAATTGGAAACATACCCAGAACGTATTTCTTCCAAAAACAATATTTTGGGAAACAAGATTTTGGGTGGAAAAAGGTCAGGAACTGGCAAATTAAATCTCCAAGAGAAATTGGGAGATCAGGCAAAATCTGGTCAGTTTTCACTGTGGAAGGAATGGAGCCATTTAGCCCAACCCTACCAGGGATTCTGAATGAAGATTTGTGACTCTTTGTTTTTGGCATGGAGTTCTTCCTAGGAACTATTTTGAGGATAGCTTCAAGGTGTTATTTGAACATTCTCTCCCATTTAAAGTCGGTGATTTTTATGGAGAGTCTTGTAATGGATTATTCAATTTTAAGAAGACATGTTAGTGTTGGTCTGTGCTACCACTGCCTAACGCATGTTCATTAAGCCTACGCCCAAGATACATGCCAGCACTGCCATTGCAAAAGATACTTGTATGATGACTGTTCCCACACTATATGCCTGAATTATGCCACTGCAAACCTGATTTGCATATGGTCTTTCCCCTACTGTAATGGCTTGGCAGGCAATGCCAGAGGTAAAGATTCAGTCTAAACCTTCCAGCCATCACCTCTTTGTTTTTACTTTGTCACCCCGAGTGAGACGGGTATGCCCAGACGTGGATCCCTGGCCTAGAGACCCAAGCTACTCCTCACTGGTGACGCCCAATTAGGCCAAAACATGTTTGGGGATGCTTGTGGTCTCCTGCAGAAGAGATGTGACTTAGCAGTTCCGGCTGGACTGCTCCTTCAGTCTAAACCTGTCAGCCATCACCTCTTTGTGACTGCAAGAAGATATGGTAATGCTGCCTGTGCCATTATATGCCAGTATTGCGATTCTATCTGTGTTTTAAGACTAGTTACTTTGACCTCTGTTTGGTCAACTCCTGCAGCTTGCATGAAATTCTTTTTTTTGAGGAACCACGTATGCTTTTGTTTCACCCCGCAATGTCACTTCACCCTCTCCCACCCCACAATCATGTTTTGAGAGCTACAGGAGTCCATCGAAGAGAGGTTAAAGGAACTGCACTGCAAAAAACGGTTTATAGTAACTTTTTCAAACGTTACATTTTCGAAATGCCATTTTTTCAACACCAAAATGCAGAAAAAAAATGTGAATGTTTTTTTCTTAATTTTATTTATTTAAATGGGGGGTTCCCCCAACCCCCCTGTTTTTTTTTATTGATACTTTTTTTAAATAACGAAACAAAAAGAAAATATATAAAACAAACAAAAATAAATTCAGATTCTTTTTCGCCATTTCTTTTTCGACAAAATGGCATTTCGAAAATGTGTTTTCGAAAATTTGACTGGATACCAAAAACCCCCACAATATTGGCCCTTTAAGAACCCACTCACGTTAGCTATGGCCGAATAAGTGCAGCTTTGCCACTTTAAACACACTAATAATGCCACAAATTGACTCTGTAAGAAGTAATGTTCATATTGGCTGGCCAGTGCATGTGCGAGGAATTCACATCTGACAAGGATATAGAAGCCCTGGCCTTTTTGATTTTTATTAATTAATAAAATGATGTAGGTAATACATTCTCAAACATATCCCCCTTTCATTAAGATACATTCCAAACGCATAATGGCACATGTGCCCTGCAGCAGCAGTCTCCTGATCTGCAGTCACCGCTCTACAGTAGCACAATACACATTCAAAGGCCAGAGGGGCCCTTTTGACAGCTGCTGTGACAGCCAAGTCACTGCAGCCCAGAGGGTACACCAAAACCTGTACCTCTGTTCTATACCACACACTTATAATGAACTATCATCCTGCTTTGGGGTATGGTGGTTGGTAGTTCACATACGTTTTCATGCCACATCTGATCTGTATCATATATTGTATTTCACTGTATTGTATGGGCATTTGTAGAGTGCGGACTAAGGCCAAACAGCATCTGGGTGCTAAGCAACACAAATAAAACAGCTGAGGTCACCTGCAGGAAATCAATTATATGTTTTCAGCATACAAATGCTAACACTGTAAGCCCAGGGCAGCCATGGACAGGATGTGTATATTCTTCATAGGTTAGCTGTCTCTGCTGTAACCAGCAGGACAATAGCCAGTGGGAGCTGCCTCTCTTTTGATCCTTAGTGAGGTCAGTTAACAACTCTCTCCAGCAGGACAGCTCTCAATCGGAGCTGTCCAGGGAAACAGGAATCAAAGGGCACATCCATTTTGCTTTACTCTATACCCCTCTTCGTTCCTATCTCTTACACTTCCTTTAGCACAATACACTTTGGGTATGATGCAATAAGGCAAATACCACGTGTTACCTTGAGCAAGAATAGGACCCCATCAAAGCAGGCTTGATATATGATGTGATATGATATTTTATTTGTATCACCCTCATACACAAGTGTTTCAGAGCGCGACAAGACACGGGAGGGGAACAAGGGAGAACAAAACAACGATGCAAGTGCATGGTAAAGGGAAAGGGGAAATTGCATGGGAGGGGGAGAATGGAAAGTGCAGAGCAGAGGATAAACAGATACACAATAATAAATACAAATAAAATAGATAATGGAGCAATAAACAGGGGTAGTGCAGCCAGCAAGTGGCAAGTGCTGTGTTTGCAGTAGCAGAACTGGGTAAGTCTGATAAGTGCATAAGAAGAAGGAAAAGGGGGTATGGGGGACTTTATGGGTACAGATACAGTCCTGAGTGCAAGGGGTGGCTGGGAGGCAGTGCAGAAGGGTGGCAGGATGAGCAAATAACTGGGCCAAGGGGACAGAGGGTGGCCAGATGCACAGTGCCAAGAGAGAGCAGATCAGCAAGGGAGAGGGGGACCAAAGGCAGATGCAAAGAGGAAGATCTTGAGGTGCTTCCGGAACCGGAAATGGTTCTCCTCAAGTTCTAGAGTGCCAGGGAGGCTGTTCCAGAGGGAGGCCCCGGCCGAAGACAGAGATCTACCCCCAGCTCGTTTCTTTGAGAAACAACTGACCCTGAAGGAGTTAGAGGTAGAGGAGCGAAGAGCTCAAGAGGGGAGGTATTTTCAGATGGATAGCTGAAGGTATTTTGGACCCAGGTCTCAGAAAGCCTTGTAGACAATGCAGAAGGTTTTAAATGTAATCCTTGCATCCACTGGGAGCCAATGGAGAGATTTCAGAGCTGAGAGATACGATCCCAGGTCTTGAGGCCAAGGACAAGTCTCGCAGTCCTGTTATGGATTAATTAAATGGGCGGAGAGTAGAGGCAGGTAGATTTAGAAAGAGGCTGTTACAATAATCCAACGCAGAGGGAACCAGAGCTTGGGAGACAGTGAGCTTCTGGGGGAAGGAGAGGAAAGGAAGAGTGCCTCTGAAGAGGTCTAATAGTAAGTTTGACTTTTTAGATACCTCAGAGATGTGGGCGGAGAAGGAAAGTGTGGAGTCAAAGATGACCCCAAGGTTCTTAGCCTCGCAGGTGGGGGTAGGAGGAGGGCCAAGGGAGGCCGGCCAGAGAGTGAGGGGAAAGGATGGAGAAGGGTTGCCGATGAGGAGGATCTCTGTCTTCCTGGCATTCAGACAAAGATCATTGGCGGCACACCAATCTTGAATGGCAGTTAGGCAATCAGCGATGAGGGAGGGAGAGGAGGTGGCCGAGGGCAGCCTGAAAATGAGTTGAGTGTCATCAGCGTAGCACTGGAAATTTGAGCATAGAGTGGCAATGCAGTGGGCCAGATTTGCCAGGTATTGGTGAAATACCAGGGCGACAGGTTAGACCCCTGGGGAACACCAGAGGCAGAAAGGATGATAGAGGATAGGAAGGACCCCAGTTGAACCTGGGAGGGTCGATCAAAGAGGAAAGAGGTCAGCCAGACCAGAGCCTGATCAGTGATACCCAGGTTATCACAGGGACGGTTGAGCAGGATGGTATAGTTGACTGTGTTGAAGGCAGAAGAGAGATCGAGTAGGATGAGGACAGAGGGAATGTTAGAGTCAAGATCGGAGAGCAAATCTTCACGGATATTCAGGAGAGCAGTTTCTGTGCTTCTGACTGCTCTGAAACCAGACTGGTGGTCATAGAGACAGCCAACAGAATCAGAATGAAGGTTAAGCTGAGAGATGGCCAGCTTTTTAAGGAGTTTGACCAGAAAGGGAGTAATGGAGATTGGTGATGGTTAGCCGGACAGGAAGGATCAGCCTTGGGTTTCTTAAGAAGAGGATGCACAAGGGAGTGTTTCAGAGGGCAGTGGAAGAATCGTGAAGCAAAGGAATGGTTGAAAAAATCAGCAAGGGCTGGAACCAGGGTGTCCATTTGGTCCTTGATGGTTTTAGAGGAACAGGGATGAACCTGTTTTGACGAGGCTTTCATAGATCTGACTTGTCTAGCGACCTCATCAGGGAAGAAGAGAGGAAAGGAACAGAAGGAGGGAGGGGGGCTGCTTAATGGGGGGTCAGCAAGCAAAGACTGAGGGGGAATAGGAGGGGTAGGGGAGGAGAGGGTGGACAATATGTCCTGGGTTTTGAGATAAAGTGAGAGGCAAGGTCATTGCAGAGAGCTTGGGAGGTAAGAGGAGGGGTAGAGACTGCAGCAGGGTTGCCAGCTCCTTGCAGATTTTGAAGAGTTCAGCCGAGTTGTTAGATGCCACAACGACACAGGCTTGAATGTGGACTCTCTTCTTGGTGCGGACAGAGAGTCGGTATTGACTTTGGAGCAGGCGACAGGACAGTTTGTCAGAGGATGAACTGGAAGCCCTCGATTTCCTCTCAGCCACGCTACACTGCGTTTAAGTGTAGCTAGATCGGAGTCATACCAGGAATTGCACTTGGCTTTGGACTTCAAACGGATCATCATAACAGGGGCAAGAGCATCAAGAGTATCAGAAATTAAAGATTAGAGCAGAGACAGGGCTGTGCCAGTGTGTGAGTCAGTATGAGGTGGGGGAAGGTGGGGGCCAAAAATGTATTAAAAAACACATATAACAACTTAAACACTAGTAGCTGATAATATCTGACTGCTGCATAGCTGGTGGGGAAGAGTGATCTTATCAAGCTTTTTGTCAGAAAGCCCGCCGATACAGGGGTTTAACCCCGGCCATGATACTTAATATAATTCTAATGATAATGGTATTACAATGGGTTTTGAATCGGAATACAACTAATGTTATGAAAATATTACTTTACTCAGAGCAAACGTGTGATTGTGCTTTATGGGTTCTTGTAGATCCCAGTCTGTACTTTCTTAACTGGATTCATGTTTCAGCACCTACAACATCTCCAGCCACAGTATCGACTCCAGTCACAGCATCGACTCCAGTCACAGCATCGACTCAAGTCACTGCATCGGCTTCAGTCACTAAGCCTACTCCAGTGACAGGTAACTATCATACTCCTTTTATTTAAAGAGTAACAATACAATCTTTTTTCTTTTCCCTTAATGCGTCACGAGTTTCTTTGTATTCCTGATGTTGCAGCAGTGACCTGCCGTTGCCAGGCCACTGGTGAATGGCTTTTTTATCATGTATGTGCCCAGGAAGAGGGAATGTGCCCAAGTAATGCAATGAGTCACATTCGAAACCTAGAGATGCCACAATTTTAGACTCATCACTAATGCCCCATTTCAAAATGGCCGCCATTCAGCTCCAAGAAATTTTACAATGCAAAACAATCCTACACTCAAGGCAATCTGGTTTCAGGCCAAATCACGGCACATATACTGCCTTACTAGATCTCCTATCACAAATGCTTAGCATTATGGCTAAAAGCAGACATGGCCTACCAGATTACTATACCTGGCTTCTGCATTTGACCTTCTCAACCATGAACAGCTACTACAAACTCTAACCATCACAGGTTGGTGCTCCTAGAGTGCAGTAAATTGGATTTGTTCTTTCATAAAGAATAGGATATCCCGGGTGCAACGGGATAGCGCTATATCTGATCCAGAGGAAATGACCTGTGGAGTCCCTCGAGGGGCATGCCTCTCTCCAGCTGTATTTAATATTTACAGCAAAACCCTCTCTGATATGCTCACAGATATGGGGGTACAATTCAACAACTACACGGACGACACCCAGCTACTGATGGAACTGAGTGGAGACTATATCAAAGACCTTGCAGACTTACACTCATTTGCAAGTTGATTGGTTGCTGGATGTCGTCCAACTGGATGTGTTTGAATTGATTAAAAACCAAGCTTCTGATCTTTGGATCCTCCCAGGCAAGATCTAAACTTTTGATCGCACTTGAACATAAATAGCAAGAAGATAGCAGTAACCGAAATAGTGAAAACACTGGGCATGTACTTTGAAGCTTCTTTGAGAACAGAGCCCCAATGCCGAAAACACAGAGAAAAGCTCATAATATCACCTAAGACTTCTGAGACAAATCAAACCATTTGTCTTTAGCAAAAATTGTGAAACCTTAGTGAGGGCAACAATCATGCCTGGAATCGATTATTGCAATGCACTTCTGTGCGTATCTAGCAAAGGCAGTATCCAATAACTGTCAAAAATATCCCAAGAAGAGAACATGTGCAAATCATAGGAAGGGTCTCCACTGACTCCCTGTAACAGCCAGAGTTCAATTCAAAATAAACACCCTGATCCATAAGTGCCTCTATGGTACAGCCCCCTCCTATTTGAAAGAATGCCTGGTGTAAAATGAACCCCAAAGAAACTTACGCTCCAGGAGCACCCCTCGCCTGGTATGCCCGCGTATTAAACGGGCAAGAGGGACCTTCTCTGCTCAAGCAGCGCTCACATGGGGATCACTGCCCGTGGATCTACGGCAGGCAAGAGATCTCTCCATTTTTAAGAGACGGTAGACTGACTTATTCAAGTGATCTCTAAACCCCCAACCGCCTGCCTGATCCCTTTTGTCTTGTCTCCTCTTTGATGTTGTATCGTGTAAATGTTTGCCTTGATGCCTGTGGGCTTTCAGAGCATTACTAATAAATAAATAAAATACATGAAAAGTTATGGAAGTTCAGATTTTGCTGGAATGTTCAGTTGCCCTCCAAATTTGGTGAACTTTCAAGGCCAAGGTCAAAGGTTGCAATGAAAACTTCATGTTCCTACGAACATTGTAATGTGGGCTGAACTATCAAGAACCATAGAGTTGGGTAACCATACACATTGATTACCAGTGTCAAGATGCTCAGCTGGTGATGTATAAATACACCTGTTATATGATGTTAACTAAGGCGTCACTACCACAACATCCTATTATTCTAGGGTGGTGGTTACCACCCTATAGTTAAGGTGAAACCAATGAATATTTGACCTTTGCAAACATTCTATTACCAATAGGTTCTGTCTCGTTGGGCGTATCTGGCTGAACCTTTCCCAAAAATTGCCAGTCGTGGGACCACAGCAAAGCAAATTGGGGAAAAGTTATGATATGATATGATATGATATGAGATGATATTTGATTTCTATCACACTCATACACAAGTATTTCAGAGCGTGACAAGGCAAGGGAAGGGGAACCTGGGACAACAAAACAACGATCTTACCAGGCTCAGTGACACCGAGAATGCGCAAGTGCACGGGAGATGGGAGTGGAAAAGTGCATGGAAGAGGGGAGAAATGGAGAGTACAAAGCAATGGAGAAACAGATACATTTGAATACATTAATAAATAATAAAGTCAACCAACAATAGTAGTGCAGCCAGCAAGAGGCAAGTGCTGGGTTTAAGGCAGCAGACAGGGTAGGTCTGATAAGTGCAGGAAGAAAAAAGGGGGCACTGTATGGGTACAGATACAGACCGCAGTGCAAGAGGCAGCCCGGAGGCAGTGCGGGAGGGTGGCAGGTTGAGCAGGTACCTGGGCCCGGAGGACAGAGGGTGGCCAGGTGTACAGTGTCGAGGGAGAACAGAATCAGCAGGGGAGAGGGGGCGAAAGCAGAAGCAAAGAGGAAGGTCTTGAGGTGCTTTTGGAACCAGAGCTGGTTCTCCTCAAGTTTTAGAGTGGCATGGAGGCTGTTCCAGAGGGAGGCCCCAGCTGAAGACAGAGATCTACCTCCAGCTCGTTTCTTTGAAAAATGACTGACCCTGAGGAAGTTAGAGGTAGAGGAGAGGCGAGTTCGAGAGGGGAGGTATTTGCAGAGGGATAGCTGAAGGTATTTTGGACCCAGGTCTCAGAAAGCCTTCTGGACAATGCAGAGGGTTTCAAATGTAATCCTTGCATCCAATGGGAGCCAATGAAGGGATTCCAGAGCTGTAGAGATACGATCCCAGGGGTGGGGCCAAGGACATGTCTTGCAGTCCTGTTCTGGATTAGTTGTGAAGGCCGGAGATTGGAGGCAGGTAGATTTAGAAATAGGCTGTTACAGTAGTCCAACCTAGAGAGAGCCAGAGCTTGGGAGACGGTGAGCTTCTGGATTAAGGAGAGGAAAGGCAGAGTACCTCTGAGGAAATGCAATAGGAAGTTTGACTTTTTAGAGACATCAGCAATGTGGGCGGAGAAGGAAAGTGTGGAATCAAAGGTGACCCCAATGTTCTTAGCCTCGAAGGTGGGAATAGGAGGCAGGGCCAAGAGAGGCCGGCCAGAGAGTGAGGGGAAAGGATGGTGAAGGTAAATCGATGAGGAGGATCTCCGTCTTGCTGGCATTCAGACAAAGATCATTGGCGGCACACCAATCTTGAATGGCAGTTAGGCAATCAGAGATGACAGAGGGCAGCCTGAAAATGAGTTGTGGTGTTGTCCGCATAGCACTGGAATTTTGAGTACAAAATGGCAATACAGTGGGCGAGAGTTGCCAGGTATTGGTTGAAAAGCCAGGGCAAGACGTTAGACCCCTGGGGAACACCACAAGTGGAGAGGAAAATCGATTATAGGGAGGACCCAAGTTTGACCTGGGAGGGTTGATCAGAGAGGAAAGTTGCTGAACGGTTCAAAGATTATTAAGCATTAACAAATGTTGTTCTATGCAGTGCCCATTCATTTGCCTAATGGCAAAAATGGCATATTTTAGACGCATTCACAGTGAAAGCCACTGTGTGGATTTACACGAAAAAGGAAACAAGTAGGACAGAGGGATGTAGTTGTGCCTTTTGGTGGTTTGGTATAAATCGGTCCAATACTTTTAATTTGATGGAGGAAAGGGTGCCCTAGGGATCAAAAGTCTTCAAGTATCTCACATGATACATTTCTTGAAGCTTAAGGAGTGCTTCCCTCCAGAAATAGAATGTCACTGCCATCTTTGATGATTGTGAGAATTTGCTTTGGAAAAATAATTTGGTCTGCAGGCCACAAAATCGGAAGCCCCACGCCCAACACTTTCCACTTCTGGGCGCAACCTTTTGTGCGCAAGTCTTCCGTCTTTGTGGCCTACTGACCGCGAACCGACTGATAAATCAGTGTATGTTCCTATTATATACAAAAAAAGTGAACAGGTAGCTTAAATGGAGATTTAGTTTGCTATGTTAATGTACATTCTTTTTAATCTCAAACAGTAATCTACACGCTGCAATAGACTGTCTACTATAGAACATTAACCAACCTATTCAAGTTATCATTTTAGAACTATAAAAAACAATTATGTTTCAGAATTTTAAAAAAAACTGCAGAAAGTTCAGGGAAAAGTTAAAGAACATTTGGCAAGATTCACTAATTAGATAAACAGGTTCTACAATAAATGTATCAACTGGATTAATATTCAACTACTGCTTTTACCAACATATATTTTAGCATTTTTACTGATGATGCTAGTTTTGATAAAAAGTTCATTATTTAGAGAAATTATTTTGTCTTTTTTAGTTGAACTTTGAGAATACATGTCTGCATATAGAAACTATTCTTTTTTTTTTCCTTATGAATTTAGATTTGTAAACGTTGGTGAAATCGTTTCCTCAGGACAGTAGAAATTGGCTTGTATTCATTGTGAAAGATAGAGAGAGAGAGAGAGAGAGAGAGAGAGAGAGAGAGAGAGAGAGAAAGAAAGAAAGAAAGTGGACATATGGATAGGGAAAAGGAAGACACATAGATCAGACAAGACAATGGCGCAGAGTGTTAGGGAGAATTCTCTGTTTAGGCTGAATTTCCTAACCTAGTGAGTCCCCCAGCAGCTTTGCTGGATTTCTGGAGTTTGTTTTTTCCATCCTGCCAAGAGTGAGACTCTTTTTCCTCCCACTCTTGGACATGAATGTGTGTAATTCCTTTGTATATCCATGTGTTCTATGGGCTATGGTGTCTTTTACTCCATAGAGTCTCATATGTTTTTCTATGTGTGTTACACCGCACCCTATGTGCCGTAACACTGGGGCATCCTAGCGGACCTCCACCATAGACTCCATACCCGGGGACTGACTACTGTCTCCCCGGGCATGTAAAGTCACCATTGGCCTTACTAGACCTAAATTTACCAACAGAACTAGTACAAACCATCTTATTGTGGACGTGCTAGTAGGGGTAATTCGATTACTCCTAGATCTGTTACTCGAGGGGGCACTGTCCCGTCCCCCCTCGTCGAGTTTTGGCTGGTGGCAGTGGAAACTACTTGTTATGTTCGACCCCGAACATAACCCTATGGGATCCGTCCCATTGTTGGAGATTGATACTTTTCCTCGTTAATCTCTAACGTACCACCGGTCTACTTATCTTAAATAAGTTTATCGGATAGTATTTTCTGCCAGAACTCAGTTTTTAAAATGGCGTCTATATTTGCCTCTGTGACTCCTAAATCAAAGGTTGAGCCCTTTCTTCCACTTTTGGCGGGCCTCTGGACAGAGATCCTCCAAAGTGGTGCCATTCTGTCTGGGTTACCACAGGGGTGTGGGAGGTGGTTTAGGCACCCTGGACCGAGTTGCCTTGCCAACTCCGGTCGCACTCTGGTGTGATTGGCCCAAGTTGTGAGCCTCCCCGCTCACCACTTAGTGTGTGTTGATTGACAACTAGGCTGAATGAATGGGGGTTTTCTGCTTAAAGGCGGGGCTTTTGGGACTTCAGAAGTCGCCACAGGACCTAAGAATCCGACGAGGGTAACGCTGAGGCGACCTACACGACGACACTCCCGGTGGAGCCCTGCGGAACCGACTCACCACTTCCCGACGACAGAGGAGATCTCCCTGCCGGAGAGTCTCTTCCCCTGACTGGTGGGAACAACCAGTCCCCTTTTCCTTTTTCTTCGCCTCAGGACGCAGTGGTCGAATTGCCCCTGCAGAGCACCTCGGCAACCGGATAGCCACTACCCCTGTACCGCGACCAAAAGGTGGTGCCTTGTGACGGAGCACTCCGTGGCTGGTCTCTTCCCTGGTAGTGCACCGGACTTCACTTTTCTTCGACGACAAGATCATCTCTACTCTTGGCAAAGACCAGACGTGCATACACCACCAGGAACAACTGCCCCCGCCGGAGCTGTCTCTCCACAAACAAGGTACCGTGTCAGCCTGGCTTCCCTTTCAGCCGGATCGAGTGAGGTGTCTTAATCCTCGCCTTTTCATTGGGTTGCCTCCAAGCTTTCTTTAACGTGTGGTTCTGAACTGGTTCCAAACTTTCCAATAACAATTTGCTATACGGGCTCGAACGCATTTCCACAAAGAGACTTTTTGGGACAAATCGCCTTGCCTCTCTCCGAGCGGGCCTGGCCTCTGAACTTTATGATCTATTGTGGTTCTTGTCTTCTTGCCTTGCATTTTTTTCCCGTAAATTATTGAACTGCGTTGACTTCGTAACCTGCCTAGTTTTTTTCCGTCCCATCCTAACTGATATTAGAGTGCCATCTAGGTTGAGGTTTACACCTCTGTCTGAAAATAAGTGATACCGGTAGAGCCTAGACTTGTCGAAATATTGTTAGGGGGATTGATCGTTTTCTACTTCGTAGATTAATTGTGTTTGAAGTGTTTGCCGTGATAGTGCCATAGTGTTTTCCATAGATGTTCCATTATAAATAAATACCTTAATATCTTTACACTGAGCCTCGTTGCGTGTTTACTTGTCTTACTGCGAAGAATTGCCCTATATTGTATACTCCACATACTGCTTAACTCTTCTTGAGAGAAGTCTGACTGCTCAGCCACAGCTACCAAGTGAATCTGTGTGGTACAGACTGCTACCAAGT
Source organism: Ambystoma mexicanum (assembly GCF_040938575.1). Lineage (NCBI taxonomy): Eukaryota > Metazoa > Chordata > Amphibia > Caudata > Ambystomatidae > Ambystoma > Ambystoma mexicanum. The sequence continues at coordinate 1,687,091,759 of NC_090929.1, forward strand.
GGGTTTACTGCCAAACACCTGTAGTCCTAAATCTTTTGCAGTGGTCCAAGAGGGAACTGCACAGGTTTCCGCCTAACACTGGTGTACAGCGGTGGGATTTGTATCGAGTATACAGTTTAGAGTGCTTTTCGACACTTTAGGATAACTAACCACGAAGCTTAGCACTAAAAAGCAACTTTCAAAAAACATGTCTACGATGGAAACTTACAGTCAAGAATCCTTCTCAGGTGAAAAAACTGAGAGTTTGCGAGCTCTCTGTAGGCAAGAGAATCTTTCTGTAAGAGGCAAGAAGTTAGAACTAATAGAGAGTTTGCTGACGAACCAAAGACTGGGTACTGGTTCAGAGGAGCCAATTTCTCCAGCAAATGTAGATAACAGTGATGGTGTTGATCTGAATCGTAATTCTGATGATAGCGATGAAGAGGCTGACGAGGACGGAGAGGCTAACGAAACTGTCTACCCTACTCCTCTACCTGCCTTACCAGCTGTGCCTATGGGGCCCATACCAGGTCCCACAAGTAACCCTGCTTATTTTGAACTTGAAAAAATGAAGCTCGAATTAGAATACAAACGGTTCTTGGCTCAATCTGAATGAAACCAAGAGCTCGAGTTCAGACGGATGAATGCCCAGGCTGAGCAGAAGCAAGCTGAGTTAAGACTCAGAGAAATAGAACTTAATCACGAGTTAGAGATGAAAAAGTTGTCTATAGAAAATGCTTCTCTCTCCTCTGGTTCCTCTAGGAGCTCCAGTCCCAAAAGACCCCGGATGCCGAAGGAATTAGTGGGTATGTATGAACCGAGATTGGATGTGTTGGATTGGTTAAAACTGTTTGAGTACAATCATGGGCTCCAGGACATCACTGGGAATGATTTACTTCCCTGGTTGTTCTCTAGGCTCCCTCCTGTTGCGACTGATGTGGTAATGGAGTTGGGGGAGGCGGATAAGACGGATTACGAAAGTGTGAAACTAGCTTTGATAGCTAGATTCGGGAAGACCCCTTCCCAGTATCTTAAGAGGTTTAGAACCCTCAAAAAGCATGATGGTTCCCCTTGGGCTACCTGGGTGAGTGAAGGGTTGAAAAACTTAGAGGGATGGATTAAGGGTTACAAAGTGAACACTTATGAGGGTATGAAGAATCTTTTTATGTTGGAAACTATTTATGATTCCTGTTCTCCCGAGCTCAAACAGCACTTGGCTGATTCGAAGGAATTGGATTCCTGGACGCTAGCTAGGGCTGCTGACTTGTGGGTTGCCAACAGGGCTACTCACAAGGATTCTGGGGTAACTCAGAAGAAGGATGAGGGAAAACAGCCTAAAAAAGACTCAAAAGAGAATTCGAATAACTCAAATTCCAAAGAGGGCCCCAAACAAAACCAGAAGGGTAAGCCACCGGGAAAACCACAGCAGCATAGTGTGTCTTCTGGTGCCAAACCGGAAGGAGGTCAGAACAAGCCACCATTCCAAAAAGCATTCGGTAAATGCTTTGTTTGTGGCTCGACTGACCACGTGAAAGGAGATCCCAGATGTAAGGGTAAACCTTCAGGGGTCCAGCTTGTCTCCTTAGCCTTCGCTCCAGAGGAGGAAGTCCAAATGGCAAGTGGAAACTTTCTACTGCTAGCTGACAAACCCATTGGAGTTTCAGCCAGCGTTTGTTTAGTATCTCTGGGGTTGTGGGAACAACAGAATTAAGATGTCTATAATTCTATCCCCGATAATACTAAAGAGTATTATAAGGACAGTGTCCAGGTGAATGGTCAGGAGACTCCTGCCATTAGGGACACTGGGGCCAGCATAACTGTGGTGGATAAATCGTTTTTTCAGGCTGAGGATGTTGCTAAGGCACCCAAACGCCTCACCAAGTTAGCTGGAGGGCCTGTGCAGATGCTTCCCCAATTATCAGTTCTCATCCAGTGTAACGACATGACTGTGAAGATACCTGTCAGCATACAGAGTGAGGTACCAGGACGCGTACTGTTGGGTAACGATTTGAAAACTCTCGGAGTTGTATCGCATACTCCCAGACCTCCTAGTAAACGGTTACAGGAGCTAACCAGACCCGCAAGAGAGGTCGGTACTCTCCAGGAGATGATGAAGAAAGAGATGAAGAAAGAGATCACTCCTGCTCCACTGGAATTGTCGGCAGCTGTCTCCAAGAAATCCAAAGTGAAAGGGAAACCTAAGACTTCTATCCCGAAACCAGCAGCCAACATTTCAGTGCAGCCAACACGGACTTCCCCGCGGTTGTCCAAAGTTGCACCCGTAACTCCACCTCCAGCTGAGGCTGAGAGGGAGGTACAACCCTGTGTGGTAGAATTAGACTCTGAGGAAGAGCTAATGGAAGGCCAGGAACTCATTGGAGATCAGGATCCTGTTGACCATCCTGAGCTGCAGTCTTTACTGGCAGAAGGTGGACCCAGCAGGGCAGACTTCAGTAAGGGACAGAGAGAATGTCCAACTCTGGAAGTTTTTCACCACCAGGCAGAAGCTCAGGCTGAAGGGCAAGAGCCTGGGAAATACAGGTTGCACTGGGAAGATGGCCTCTTCTATAGTGAACCGACCGAGTCTGCACCTGGAGACTACAAATAACTTGTAGTACCCCAAGAGAACAGACCATAGTTCTTGCAGTTAGCCCACGAGATTCCTTTGGCTGGTCACTTGAGTTTCAAGAAGACTAAGGAAAGGCTCTCTCTCTACTTCTATTGGCTGAAGATGGGGGCCGAAGTAGAAAAACACTGCAGGAGCTGCCACACCTGCCAGACCTCTGGTAAGGTTGGCTCCAAGAATTTGGCACCTTTAGTGCCTCTCCCAGTTGTGGGAGTCCCGTTTGAGAGAGTAGGGATTGCCATTGTTGGTCCCCTTGATCCTCCAACCTCCTCAGGCAACAGGTTTATACTTGTTGTAGTAGACCATGCTACTAGGTATCCTGAGGCAATTCCTATGAGGGCTGTTACAGCTCCGGCTGTGGCTAAGGCCCTCCTTGGTATTTTTACTAGGGTCGGGTTTCCTAAGGAAGTAATCTCTGACAGGGGGTCAAACTTTATGTCCCACTACATGAAAGCCATGTGGAAAACCTGTGGAGTTACTTACAAGTTCTCAACAGCTTACCACCCACAAACCAATGGGTTGGTAGAACGGTTCAACCGAACCATGAAGAGCATGATAGGTGCTTTAGAAGAACCCCTTAAGCGTAAGTGGGACCTTCTACTGCCATGCCTTCACTTTGCTTATAGAGAAGTCCCTCAGGAGGTAGTAGGTTATTCTCCCTTCGAACTTCTCTATGGAAATCCCGTCAGAGGTCCATTGGCCCTGATTAAGGAGGGGTTGGAGAGTGCTCCTTCCCCCAAGCCAGTCAGAGTGACTGACTACGTGATAGGTCTCCGGAGGAGAATGTCGCACATGATGACGGAAGCAAGCGATAACTTGAAAGCTGGACAAGCATTGGTCAAGCACTGGCACGATCAAAAGGCTAACCTGGTTGAGTTCGCTCAAGACCAGCTCGTTCTCATTATGATCCCAACAAGGCAGAGGGCCTTGCAAGATAAGTGGATGGGACCCTTCAGAGTTGTGGGTAAACTCGGAGAGGTCAACTATCTGGTGGACTTGGGCAATCCCAAGGAGGCTCCGACAGTCTTTCACACCAACCGACTCAAAGCGTATGTCTCAAGACCCGATGTAGGGGCATTGCTTCTGGCATCATCCGAGGAAGAAGAAGAGAGTGAAGCTCTTCCGGATCTCCTCAGAGGCTTACCTTTAGACGAAAAAATTGAAGGAGTAAATCTCTCCACCAATCTGACACCCGAGCAACAAGAAGAGTGCAAATCCATGTTGAATCAGTTTGCCTCTCTGTTCTCGCTTTCGCCAGGCTTGACCCCTTGGGGCCAGCACAACATACTCCCTGGTAACTGTCTGCCAGTCAAAAGCAGAGGATACCGAATGTCAGAAAACGTACGAACCCACATCAAAGGTGAGGTCAGCAAGATGCTTGATCTCGGGGTAATAGAGCCCTCTACTAGTCCATGGTCTAGCCCAGTTGTGTTAGTACCAAATGCCGGATCTAAAGAGCTTAGATTCTGCGTGGATTATAGAGTTCTGAATGCAGTCACCAAGACTGATGCCCACCCTTTGCCAAGAACAGATGAGTTGGTGGATAAACTTGGCGCCGCCAAGTTCCTCAGCACATTTGAATTGACGTCAGGCTATTGGCAAATAGCCCTGACAGACCATGCCAAGGAGAAAACTGCATTTTCTACCCCCGTTGGCTTATACCAGTTTAAGGTAATGCCTTTCGGATTGAAGAATGCACCTGCTACGTTTCAACGGATGGTAAACCAGGTTCTGAATGGGGTGGAGGACTTCTGCATGCCATACTTGGATGACATTGCAGTGTTCAGCAATTCCTGGGAACAACATGTAACCCACCTGAGAGATGTTTTGCAGGCTCTTGGACGAGCCAATCTGACCATAGAGGCGAGTAAATGCCAAATTGGACAGAGTAAGGTAGTCTACCTTGGACATGAGGTAGGAGGTGGAGAAATAAGGCCTTTGCTCAGTAAGATTGAAGCTGTGCAAAATTGGACAACACCTACTACTCAAACCCAAGTGAGAGACTTCCTAGGCCTCACTGGGTATTACAGGAATTTCATAGAGAACTATGGGACCATAGCTTCTCCACTGAATGTCATCTCCTCGCCCAAATGTCCTAAAACGGTTAAATGGAACGAGGAGTGCAATCAGGCTTTTGAAAACCTGAAAAAGGCTCTTTGCCAAGCCCCAGTACTCAGAGCTCCTGATTACCGCCAACACTTCATTGTGCAGACAGATGCTTCAAATGTAGGGATAGGTGCCGTACTCAGTCAACTGGATGGGAAAGGTAGGGAGCACCCCGTTTGCTTCATCAGCCGCAAGCTGAAGGATACTGAAACAAGGTGGGCAACAATCGAAAGAGAGTGCTTTGCTATCGTGTGGGCTCTGAAGAAGTTTAGGCCGTACTTGTATGGTTCTACTTTTGTCATTCAGACTGACCACCAACCCTTGAGATGGTTAATGCAAATGAAAGGGGAAAAACCCAAAACTATTGAGATGGTCAATCTGCCGGCAAGGGTTTGATTTCACCATTGAGCACAGGTCAGGATGTCACCACCAAAATGCTGATGGTCTCTCTAGGATGTATGTCATCGACTAGAGGTATGAGATTCATCCAGGAGTGGATTAAATCCTCCTGTCCCTTAGTCTGGGGGGGCGAGTGTTAGGGAGAATTCTCTGTTTAGGCTGAATTTCCTAACTTAGTGAGTCCCCCAGCAGCTTTGCTGGATTTCTGGAGTTTGTTTTTTTCCATCCTGCCAAGAGTGAGACTCTTTTTCCTCCCACTCTTGGACATGAATGTGTGTAATTCCTTTGTATATCCATGTGTTCTATGGGTTATGGGGTCTTTTACTCCATAGGGTCTCATAGGTTTTCCTATGTGTGTTACACCGCACCCTATGTGCCATAACACTGGGGCGTCCTAGCGGACCTTCACCATAGACTCCATACCCGGGGACTGACTACTGTCTCCCCGGGCATGTAAAGTCACCATTGGCTTTACTAGACCTAAATTTACTAACAGAACTAGTACAAACCATCCTATTGTGGACGTGCTAGTAGGGGTAATTCGACCCCGAACATAACCCTATGGGATCCATCCCATTGTTGGAGATTGATACTTTTCCTCGTTAATCTCTAACGTACCACGGTCTACTTATCTTAAATAAGTTTATCGGATGGTATTTTCTGCCAGAACTTGGTTTTTAAAATGGCGTCTGTGTTCGCCTCTGTGACTCCTAAACCAAAGGTTGAGCCCTTTGTTCCACTTTTGGCGGGCCTCTGGACAGAGACCCTCCAAAGTCATGCCATTCTGTCTGGGTTACCACATGGGTGTGGGAGGGGGTTTAGGCACCCTGGACCGAGTTGTCTTGCCAACTCCGGTCGCACTCTGGTGTGATTGGCCCAAGTGGTGAGCCTCCCCGCTCACTACTTAGCGTGTGTTGATTGACAGCTAGGCTGAATGAATGGGGGTTTTCTGCATAAAAGCAGGGCTTTTGGGACTGGATCTTCAGAAGTCGCCACAGGACCTAAGAATCCGACGAGGGTAACGCTGAGCCGACATGCACGACGACACTCCCGCTGGAGCCCCGCGGAACTGACTCACCACTTCCCGACGACAGAGGAGATCTCCCTGCCAGAGAGTCTCTTCCCCTGACTGGTGGGAACAACCAGTCCCCTTTTCCTTTTTCTTCGCCTCAGGACGCAGTGGTCGAATTGCCCGTGCAGAGCACCTCGGCAACCGGATAGCCATTACCCCTGTACCGCGACCAAAAAGTGGTGCCTTGTGACGGAGTACTCCGCGGCTGGTCTCTTCCCTGGTGGTGCACCGGACTTCACTTTTCTTCGACGACGAGATCATCTCTACTCTTGGCAAAGACCCAACGTGCATCCACCACCAGGAACAACTGCCCCCGCCGGAGCTGTCTCTCCACAAACAAGGTACAGTGTCCGCCTGGCTTCCCTTTCTGATGGATCGAGTGAGGTGTCTTAATCCTCGCCTTTCCATTGGGTTGCCTCCAAGCTTTCTTTAACGTGTGGTTCTGAACTGGTTCCAAACTTTCCAATAACAATTTGCTATACGGGCTCGAACGCATTTCCACAAAGAGACTTTTTGGGACAAATCGCCTTGCCTCTCTCCGAGCGGGCCTGGCCTCTGAACTTTATGATCTATTGTGGTTCTTGTGTTCTTGCCTTGCATTTTTTTCCCATAAAGTATTGAACTGCATTGACTTCGTAACCTGCCTATTTTTTTTCCCTCCCATCCTAACTGATATTAGAGTGCCATCTAGGTTGAGGTATACACCTCTGTCTGAAAATAAGTGATACCGGTAGAGCCTAGACTTGTCGAAATATTGTTAGGGGGATTGATCGTTTTCTTCTTCGTAGAGTAATTGTGATTGAAGTGTTTGCCGTGATAGTGCCACAGTGTTTTCCATAGATGTTCCGTTATAAATAAATACCTTAATATCTTTACACTGAGCCTCGTTGCGTGTTTACTTGTCTTACTGCAAAGAATTGCCCTATATTGTATACTCCACATACTGCTTAACTCTTCTTGAGAGAAGTCTGATTGCTCAGCCACAGCTACCAAGTGAATCTGTGTGGTACAGACTGCTACCAAGTGGGTTTACTGCCAAACACCTGTAGTCCTAAATCTTTTGCAGTGGCCCCAGAGGGAACTGCACAGGTTTCCGCCTAACACAGAGAGAGAGTGAGACTGTGACTGACTGAGAGGCTGTTTCTGAGACCGTCAAACTAGGACAAAGGACTACAATGAAGGAGAAGGAATGTGAAGGACTGTAAAAAAGGCAGACTATGGCAAAGGATCTGTGATGAAGGTGAAAGCATAAGAGGAAGATGAGGGACTCTGAAGGACTGACAAAGGAGGAGGACTGTAAGGAAGAAGATCTTTGATGGACAAGACTCTGACAAAGGAGAAGGACTGTGATGAAGGACTGTAAAAAAGGTACAGGGATGAAGGACGATGGCAGAGAAAAAGGACTATCATGAAGGTCCTTCAAAAAATAGAAGGAAAGACTTTGACAAAGGAAAATGATTCTTACGAAGGTGACGGCCTTTGATGAAGGCGTATGACTGTCATGAAGGACTGTGGTGAAGGAGAAGGACTCTGATGAAGGACTGCAGGGATGGAGAAACACTGCCTCCCAACACCCTTACTCTGCTCTTGCTTCTCTGTGTCATTGTTTTGGCCCAAGGTAGCACATGTATGCCGAAACTAAAAACAGACACAAAGGCTGTATACACTACCTGGCATGCACACCTGTACAACTTCTCCTTAATGGAGGAGAACTGTGACGAAGAAAGACTGTGATGAAGGAGGGGCCTACGATGAAGTATTGTAATGAACGAGGACTGTGACGAAGGAGAGGCCTATGATGAAGTACTGTAATGAACGAGGACTGTGATGAAGTAGAGGCCTACGATGAAGTATTGTACTGAATGTGGACTGTAACAAAGGAGAGGTCTATGATGAAGTACTGTAATGAACGAGGACTCTGACGAAGGAGAAGGTCTATGATGAAGTACTGTAATGAACGAGGACTGTGATGAAGGAGAGGCCTATGATGAAGTACTCTAATGAACGAGGAGTGTGATGAAGGAGAGGCCTATGATGAAGTACTGTAATGAGCGAGGACTCCGATGAAGTAGAGGCCTACGATGAAGTATTGTAATGAACAAGGACTGTGACAAAGGAGCGGTCTATGATGAAGTACTGTAATGAACGAGGACTGTGATGAAAGAGAAGGTCTATGATGAAGTACTGTAATGAACGAGGACTGTGACGAAGAAAGACTGTGATGAAGGAGGGGCCTACGATGAAGTATTGTAATGAACGAGGACTGTGATGAAGGAGAGGCCTATGATGAAGTACTGTAATGAACGAGGACTGTGACGAAGGAGAGGCCTATGATGAAGTACTGTAATGAGCGAGGACTCCGATGAAGTAGAGGCCTACGATGAAGTATTGTAATGAACAAGGACTGTGACAAAGGAGCGGTCTATGATGAAGTACTGTAATGAACGAGGACTGTGATGAAAGAGAAGGTCTATGATGAAGTACTGTAATGAACGAGGACTGTGACGAAGAAGTGGTCTATGATGAAGTACTGTAATGAACGAGGACTGTGATGAAGGAGAGGCATATGATGAATTACTGTAATTAACGAGTACTGTGACGAAGAAGAGGCCTATGATGAATTACTGTAATGAACGAGGACTGTGATGAAGGAGAGGCCTATGATGAAGTACTGTAATGAACGAGGGCTGGGATGAAGTAGAGGTCTATGATGAAGTACTGTAATGAACGAGGACTGGGATGAAGTAGAGGTCTAAGATGAAGTATTGTAATGAACAAGGACTGGGATGAAGGAGAGGTCTATGATGAAGTACTGTAATGAACGAGCACTGGGATGAAGGAGAGGTCTATGATGAAGTACTGTAATTATCTAGGTTTGTGACAAAGGAGAAGAACTATGTCAAGGTCTCACGAACGAAAAGGACTGTGATGAATGTTTCTCTATAGAATTGTTTTAGTGACAAGGTCTTACATTTATGTGCCAAAACCAACAGCATAGGATGCATACACTAAGCTTTGATGCACGCACACTGGGAAGGAAACAATAAATGTTTCCTTAAACAAACCCATAAGCCCAAAACAAAGATACATTAGCAAAGCTAGCTTTGCTAACTTTCAAAACTAAAACATTGTGTGTACATAAGTTTAGCAGTTCGGGCTGTCTGTCTGGGCAATACTTGTGTATCTTTCACTATGCAAAACAAATGCAAAATGCACCAAAGCACTTTTCATTGGAGCTGCATAACATTTCAATTGTCGGTTGGATGTACACCAAAGTTATAAACTATAGGCGTTTTTGCAAAATGTTTATGCAATGAGGTTTCACCTTAGATATAGGGAGACAACCTTTATCCAAGTGCAGGGCAATGCTTTCTCCTCGCCAAAACCATCAGGCAGCACATTAAAAGAGATTGCTGGAGGCTACTTTAATGTGGGGCCAGGACGGGATTGTCAGGTTCATTTTTTATTATAATATCCTCTAGTTCCAGTTTGACCTATCTGACCCTTTGTAATTGGTTGCAAGGAATATATGTGGAGTAACATGCAATGGAGTGCACACCGGAAATGACGCAGCCGATTGGTTTCAAAATCTCTGTGTGTGTAGGTTTTTGTCTTCCTGAAGCACTGAATTCACCACTGTGAATTCCTCCAAAAAGCAGTCCATGCAAACCCGCTCTGGGGGGCTTAGCGACCAGAATAGATAATCAAGATTGTGAATGAGTTGTCAAGATTGTGTTCTCTGACCGTACACCTTCACACATTGCTGGTTGGATTACAATGCTATCTTGTTTTTCCCACTTAATGTACTTTTGTGGATTTACGGCTAAAACTTAACACACTGATTGTTCTGTTTTTCTAGGGATTAGCCCCGTCCGCCTCGTGGATGGTGGGAACGAATGTGAGGGTCGTGTTGAGGTCTTCTACAATAACTCCTGGGAGTCGGTGTGTGACACCTACTGGAACCATTTCAACGCAGAGGTGGTTTGCAGACAGCTAGGGTGTGGAATGGTGCACTCTGCTCCTAAGAATGCCTATTTTGGACAGGGGGATGGAAGGATTCTCCTGGACTACGTGAACTGTCATGGGGACGAGCCAAGCTTACTGCACTGCCGGCACATCGGGTTCTATAACAATACGTGTGGTCACTACAACGACGCGGGAGTCATCTGCTTAGGTAAGCGTGTGGTCTCCTACACCAGGTGCCACCATACTGAGGTTACAAAGACCTGATGTGGGCAGAGATTGACATCAATGCATTTCTTTGCAGTTCCAATTTGTTATGTCATTTTTAATTGGATCTTTTCCGCAGTACATCACAGATCTTCATATTGGTCCAAAGTCCTGCATCAAAGTCTACAGGATGCACCGCCCCATTGCATCCTCTGGAATAAAGCTTGCTAGGCAGCCTTCTAGGAAGACCTCATTGACTTCATTCATTGAAAAGTGGCTCATTTGAATGTTTAGGTACTTTCAGTGCAACAACTAAAATCCCTTTCCACTCCTTGTTGAATTCAGATTCAGCATGTGTGAGTCCATGTTACCCACTTTATGCCCCGCTGGCATTTCCATGATGACACTCTTTGTCCCCACGCTCTGTCATACTCGTCTCACCTCTAAATTACACATTTGGCCCAACCACAATGTTCTCCTTTTCACAGGACTGGCTCTGTGACAATAGGAGGGATTATCATCTCTTAATTTTTCTTTTCTGTTTTTATTGGGTACCTATAATGCGCCTATACACAATGTGTTTCAAGGCGCAACAAGACAAGAGGGGCGACAGGGAGGACAAAACAACGGTCCTACTAGGGCATGTCACATTTGGATCATGGAAGTGCAGTAACAAGACGGTCAGGGGAGGGGATAAGGGGCATGTGCCGGTCATGGTGGAAGGGCCCGTGAGAAAAAGCGAGTGCCAAGGGAGGCCAGGTGGGCAGAGCCAGGGGAAAGCAGAGATTGCACAGGAAGGAAGGTCCACAAGATAAGGGAGAGGTAAGGGGCTACAGGCCCAGCAAGGCTAGTGTGGGGGGAGGGGCCCAGAGAGGCAAGTGTGGGAAGGGGGTGGGGGTCAGGGCAGCAAGGACAGTGGTAGACTGGACTAGGAGGCCCAGTGCCCTGTAACCAGGCTGTAACCTTAACTATGACCTAAAATCTCCAGAATCACTCTACCTCTGCTCCAAAACCTTCCACTAATGCTAATTTCTACCCTGGACTCTAATGTAACACTAACCCTTAGCACGCATTTTATTTGCATGTCACTCAATAGAAAGTAATGGAAAATGAACAGTGAGCCTAACTCCAACCCCGCCACCAGCTCTCCACAAATGACAGAGCCATTGCCCTAACCCAAACCATTGACCTAACCCAAACCATTGACCTAACCCAAACCATTGCCCTAACCCAAATCATTGCTCTAACCCAAACCATTGACCTAACCCAAACCATTGACCTAACCCAAACCATTGCCCTAACCCAAACCATTGCCCTGATATAAATCATTGCCCTGACCCAAACCATTGCCCTGATCCAAACCATTGCCCTAACCCAAACCATTGACCTAACCCAAACCACTGCCCTAACCCAAATCATTTCTCGAACCCAAACCTTAGCCTTAACCTAACTGCAACTCTGCCACTTTACCTAATGCTCTAACCACTAGGTTTATCCTAAGCCCTATGCTATGCCATCATCCCCAGCCCTATCCCTTTCTTAACACTTACCCAAACCATTACTCTATTAGCCCTACCACCACCCCTATCCTAACACTTACCCAGACACTTGATCTACCCAGTGACTAACCACACCTCAACACCAGCAACCACCCAGCAACCACCCTCACCCTAACTCTAACCAACATCTTTACTCTAACCCCTACCCTATCCTTGCCCCAAACCAGGCAATCACAAGCCCACAAAACCATCCTTGATCCTCACAATGTCTTTGCAGCGCTACATTTCTGCTGCATCTTTCCAATGCATTTTTCTTGGCACCCCGTTTTCACTGGCTACATTTTTGCTGGCCACATTTTCACTGGATACCCTCGCATTGTGTCGAGCCACAATGTTAAAGGAATTCGAGAATCCTAGCCCAATGCCAGAGGCCAAGACTGGTGACTGATATCATCTTAGATCGATCTCAGCTGGCTGTTCAGGTAGTGCCGCAACCCTCCATGAGCAACGTCCTATTCTCCGACCTGCACATGTGATATTGGATACGAGTCCCATCGGTGCGGTGCAGTGTGTGTGATGCTGCTTGCATTGTCTACGCCATGGGGTTCGCCCATGCTCAGCTGTGACCCCCTTATCAGTCCTGTCGCTTTCCCTAGCTGCCCTCATCTCGCCTCATGAATTGCTGCTCCCTGTAAATATTCCAGGCTCAGGCAGCAGCTGGCACCGCAGTGCTACGGACTGTCACTTGTTCTCTGCGTGTTCTGTTGCCCAACATCACATACCGAGCCATCTGCTAATTCATTTTGATCAATTGCATTCGCAATTAAGTCTCTGACAGGTGATATGTTACTCACTGGATACGGGTGAGACCCAGGCATTTTCTCTAGACAAAAGCGTCCACTACCACCCCCATGCAGTGTCATTCAGGTGAACTGTCTGTATGCTTCTCTCACGTGAACATGACACTGCCTTCTGGCCCTTCCTCATCTTCCTCTGCCTCGGGATAGCTTGCAGCAGTTCCAGCCTCAATGTAACGTTGGCAGTCGTGTTCGATACATCCCAGACTTGGGGAATGACCCCATCACTGCGTCATTTACCTGTGACATACTCCCATCTGTCATCGACTGAAGGTCCCACTTGTGAAACGTTCCATCTTCTAGAACATAACGCTCAGTTGAACAGCAAGAGGTCAGATTCGTTTTCTGTGTCTGTCTAGGCCACCCAGCTGCCTTAAGCATTGGCACTTCTTTCAGAGAAAGCTTTCTCCTAGCTACACCTGTCTTGCCCCGTTGCACCTTCCAACAGATGCTCTTTTCCCAGTTGTTTCAGGCTTTGTTTGGTAGCATCCTACAGGCTGAGGGTACCTGGATGAACCTGAACTTGCTGGCCTAGGGAACCCCCCCCATTTCATTGGTCATGCCGCACTTCCACGGTGCAGTGCCACTATATCATGACACGCCTTCTCATCCTCCAAGGCTAGGTTGTTTTACTTCCTCGTTAGTAATTTCCTGAGCACCCCTCTTTCCCCATTCGGATGATAAGCCTTGTCCGCTGTCAGAGATCCTAACAGAAAGTCTCCCACTTGGCACTATCCCACTACCCAGAGGCAAGTACTGGTTCAGCCAGTGGCATCGTGTGTTGGCAGTGACTGGAAAGGGTCCAAGCTGGGACATTTATGAAGTGTAATGCAGTGGTGCCTCTGGAATGTTCTGTACCCAGTGATCTCTAGCTGCACGTGTCTGCCTCAGGCCCATGGCCTCAGTGGTCAAACCACACCTCTGAGTTAAACTTTGGCTCTGCACCCCTACAGGCCTTTCCGCTCTTGTGAGCTGATAGTTATCAGCCCAAGAGGGGCTGTGACATTGAATTACTTTCTGACTTCATCAATAGGCATTTCAGGTTGCTCTTTCACATGTGGAAAATCCTTGGACAAGTTGCTAAAGTCCCCAGGTGTGCAAGGGGCATGTACCTTTACCAAACCTCCGGCATCATGTGCCCCAACTCCTGGGATCTGTCTCAATGGGAATTGGAATTGTGTGCTTGTTATGTTAACTATTCTGCCTGCACTGGCATGGGAAGGGCTTAAAATGGTCTGTTGCTGCATTTACTCACCTGTTGTTAGCAGGTTTTGGGTCTGCGTCTGTTGTGCAACGCGAGCTTGCTCTGCTCCTGTGGCGGCGCATGCAGCGTCGCGGTGTAAATTTGCGGTAGTGTACAATTGTGGATGAAAACACTGAGTAAAAGCCACATTATCCAAGGCCTGATGTCCCCACATTAGTTGTCATCTCTGGAAAAACGAACCAAATTTGAAGCTTTATGCATTTTGCTTTATTTGAAGAAAGTCCTAGATTTGTTTAAACATCATCTTGCTCAGTGTTTCCACTGCAGAACTGAGCTTCATCTCCCCCAACCTTTTATCCATCGCATTATAGACTATCATAGATCTTCCTCTCCGGCGTCTTACCTCTGGAATTCATTTCCTACTCATTTTGGAGACTAAGGGGCTCATTATAAGTTCCCCGGTCTGGAAAAGATGGCGGATAAAATTCCCCTAATTCCATCACCAGCATTGTTTCCATATCAAGGAAACCCAAGGTTTCCGGTGGGGGCAGTGATTTGCCGGCAGTCCTGACCTGCCAGGAGTTCAGGCCGCAGCAGGCAAATAAATGCTGGAATCACTGCCACTGGTCCAACTGGTGCCAGGAATTCCGGCAATCCCATCCCACCTATGGAGTCCTGGAATGGGAATTCACCGGCATCTCTGCCGCCCGTATTATTCCGGTAATACCGGGCTAACGGGCGGCGGAAACAGTAAGGCAGTTTTGGGGGTATCCCGCCACCATTACCGGTGGGATACCGGCAAAACTGTAATGAAGGCAATCAAACTTCTAATTTCTGACTATCTATTCTGGAAATTGTGAAGTCCTGTCATTTTACCCAGACTTGCAATATCGGCTTAGTTTGCCAGTCTCAGGAGATTATTCTTTTGGTAAAAAGGCACTCTATAAATCATCTACACCACAACAAAGGTGTAACCCCCAGTTTAAATCGAGAGTCAGAATCATGGGAATCTGAGTCTTTCCTAGATTCCCTATGCTGTAGATTTCTGGCTGTTACAATGGGATGGTCAATCTGGACTGTGTTGTTCGCCAGGAAGTAGGGCTGGGCCAGATTACGGCAGGGAAACTGAATTGGTGAAATTCACCGACATTTCCATTCTGTCCGCTAGGCTGTTTTCTACCTTTCCCGCCACATCTTTTGTCGGTTTTCCTTTTGTGCAGATGTTTTGTTTATCCCTGAAATTTCATGTTTTTGGTCCTAAACATAAATAAAATGAAATTTCGAGAAAAAACTAAATTTAAATTGGAAACATACCCAGAACGTATTTCTTCCAAAAACAATATTTTGGGATACAAGATTTTGGGTGGAAAAAGGTCAGGAACTGCCAAATTAAATCTCCAAGAGAAATTGGGAGATCAGGCAAAATCTGGTCAGTTTTCACTGTGGAAGGAATGGAGCCATTTAGCCCAACCCTACCAGGGATTCTGAATGAAGATTTGTGACTTTTTGGTTTTGGCATGGAGTTCTTCCTAGGAACTATTTTGAGGATAGCTTCACGGTGTTATTTGAACATTCTCTCCCATTTAAAGTCGGTTATTTTTATGGAGAGTCTTGTAATGGATTATTCAATTTTAAGAAAACATGTTAGTGTTGGTCTGTGCTACCACTGCCTAACGCATGTTCATTAAGCCTACGCCCAAGATACATGCCAGCACTGCCATTGCAAAAGACACTTGTATGATGACTGTTCCCACACTATATGCCTGAATTATGCAACTGCAAACCTGATTTGCATATGGTCTTTCCCCTTCGTAATGGCTTGGCAGGCAAAGCACGATGGTCTGGTGGGTTGTCCAGAGCAATGCCAGAGGTAAAGATTCAGTCTAAACCTTCCAGCCATCACCTCTTTGTTTTTACTTTGTCACCCCGAGTGAGACGGGTATGCTCAGACGTGGATCCCTGGCCTAGAGACCCAAGCTACTCCTCACTGGTGATGCCAAATTAGGCCAAAACATGTTTGGGGATGCTTGTGGTCTCCTGCAGAAGGGATGTGACTTAGCAGTTCCGGCTGGACTGCTCCTTCAGTCTAAACCTTCCAGCCATCACCTCTTTGTGACTGCAAGAAGATATGGTAATGCTGCCTGTGCCATTATATGCCAGTATTGCGATTCTATCTATGTTTTAAGACTAGTTACTTTGACCTCTGTTTGGTCAACTCCTGCAGCTTGCGTGAAATTCTTTTTTTTGAGGAACCACGTATGCTTTCGTTTCACCCCGCAATGTCACTTCGCCCTCTCCCACCCCACAATCATGTTTTGAGAGCTACAGGAGTCCACCGAACAGAGGTTAAAGTAACTGCACTGCAAAAAACGGTTTATAGTAACTTTTTCGAACGTCACATTTTCGAAATGCCATTTTTTCGACACCAAAATGCAGAAAATAAAATGTGAATGTTTTTTTCTTTATTTTATTTTTTAAATGGGGGGTTCCCCCGAAACCCCCCGTTTTTTTATTGATACTTTTTTTAATAACGAAACAAAAAGAAAATATATAAAACAAAAAAAAAAAATTCAGATTTTTTTTCGCCATTTCTTTTTTGACAAAATGGCATTTCGAAAATGTGTTTTCGAAAATTTGACTGGATACCAAAATCCCCACAATATTGGCCCTTTAAGAACCCACTCACGTTAGCTATGGCCGAATAAGTGCAGCTTTGCCACTTTAAACACACTAATAATGCCACAAATTGACTCTGTAAGAAGTGATGTTCATGTTGGCTGGTCAGTGCATGTGCGAGGAATTGACATCTGACAAGGATATAGAAGCCCTGGCCTTTTTGATTTTTATTAATTAATAAAATAATGTAGGTAATACATTCTCAAACATATCCCCCTTTCATTAAGATACATTCCAAACACATAATGGCACATGTACCCTGCAGCAGCAGTCTCCTGATCTGCAGTCACCGCTCTACAGTAGCACAATACACATTCAAAGGCCAAAGGGGCCCTTTTGACAGCTGCTGTGACAGCCAAGAGGGTACACCAAAACCTGTGCCTCTGTTCTATACCACACACTTATAATGAACTATCATCCTGCTTTGGGGTATGGTAGTTGGTAGTTCACATACGTTTTCATGCCACATCTGATCTGTATCATATATTGTATTTCACTGTATTGTATGGGCATTTGTAGAGTGTGGACTAAGACCAAACGACATCTGGTTGCTAAGCAACACAAATAAAACAGCTGAGGTCACCTCAAGGAAAAAAATGATATGTTTTCAGCATACAAATGCTAACACTGTAAGCCCAGGCCAGCCATGGACAGGATGTGTATATTCTTCATAGGTTAGCTGTCTCTGCTGTAACCAGCAGGACAATAGCCAGTGGGAGCTGCCTCTCTTTTGATCCTTAGTGAGGTCAGGTAACAACTCTCTCCAGCAGGACAGACCTCAATTGGAGCTGTCCAGGGAAACAGGAATCAAAGGGCACATCCATTTTGCTTTACTCTATACCCCTCTTCGTTCATATCTCTTACACTTCCTTTAGCACAATACACTTTGGGTATGATGCAATAAGGCAAATACCGCGTGTTACCTTGAACAAGAATAGGACCCCATCAAAGCAAGCTTGATATATGATGTGATATGATATTTTATTTGTATTGCGCGCATACACAAGTGTTTCAGAGCGCGACAAGACAAGGAAGGGGAACAGGGGAGAACAAAACAATGATGCAAGTGCATGGGAAAGGGAAAGGGGAAAAGTGCATGGGAGGGGGAATGGAAAGTGCAGAGCAGAGGATAAACAGATACATAATAATAAATACAAATAAAATATATAATGGAGCAATAAACAGGGGTAGTGCGACCGGCAAGTGGCAAGTGCTGTGTTTGCAGTAGCAGAACTGGGTAAGTCTGATAAGTGCATAAGAAGAAGAAAAAGGGGGGATGGGGGACTTTATGGGTACAGATACAGTCCTGAGTGCAAGGGGTGGCTGGGAGGCAGTGCAGAAGGGTGGCAGGATGAGCAGGTCACTGGGCCAAGGGGACGGAGGATGGCCAGATGCAAAGTGCCAAGAGAGAGCAGATCAGCAAGGGAGAGGGGGAGCAAAGGCAGATGCGAAGAGGAAGATCTTGAGGTGCTTCTGGAACCGGAGATTGTTCTCCTCAAGTTTTAGAGTGGCAGGAAGGCTGTTCCAGAGGGAGGCCCCGGCCGAAGACAGAGATCTACCCCCGGCTCGTTTCTTTGAGAAACGACTGGCCCTGAAGGAGTTAGAGGTAGAGGAGTGAAGTGCTCGAAGGGGAGGTATTTTCGGAGGGATAGCTGAAGGTATTTTGGACCCAGGTATCAGAAAGCCTTGTAGACAATGCAGAAGGTTTTAAATTTAATCCTTGCATTCACTGGGAGCCAATGGAGAGATTTCAGAGCTGAGAGATACGATCCCATGGCTTGAGGCAAAGGACATGTCTCACAGTCCTGTTCTGGATTAGTTACAGAGGGCGAAGAGTAGAGGCAGGTAGATATAGAAAGAGGCTGTTACAATAATCCAACGTAGAGGAAAGCAGAGCTTGGGAGACAGTGAGCTTTTGGGGGAAGGAGAGGAAAGGAAGAGTGCCTCTGAAGAGGTGCAATAGGAAGTTTGACTTTTTAGAGACCTCAGAGATGTGGGTGGAGAAGGAAAGTGTGGAGTCAAAGATGACCCAGAGGTTCTTAGCCTCACACGTGGAGATAGGAGGATGGCCAAGCGAGGCCGGCCAGAGAGTGGAAAGGATGGAGAAGGGTTGCTGATGAGGAGGATCTCTGTCTTCCTGGCATTCAGACAAAGATCATTGGCGGCACACCAATCTTGAATGGCAGTTAGGCAATCAGCGATGAGGGAGAGAGTGGAGGTCGCCGAGGGCAGCCTGAAAATGAGTTGAGTGTCGTCAGCGTAGCACTGGAAATTTGAGCACAGAGTGGCAATGCAGTGGGCCAGAGTTGCCAGATATAGGTTGAAATACCAGGACGAGAGGTTAGACCCCTGGGGAACACCACAGGTAGAAAGGATGATAGAGGATAGGAAGGACCCCAGTTGAACCTGGGAGGGTCGATCAAAGAGGAAAGAGGTCAGCCAGGCCAGAGCCTGATCAGTGATACCCAGGTTATCACAGAGACGGTTGAGCAGGATGGTATAGTTGACTGTGTTGAAGGCAGAAGAGAGATCGAGTAGGATGAGGACAGAGAGAATGTTAGAGTCAAGATCGGAGAGCAAATCTTCACGGATGTTCAGGAGAGCAGTTTCCGTGCTTCTGACTGCTCTGAAACCAGACTGGTGGTCATAGAGACAGCCAACAGAATCAGAATGAAGGTTAAGCTGAGAGATGGCCAGCTTTTTAAGGAGTTTGACCAGAAAGGGACTAATGGAGATTGGTGATGGTTAGCCGGACAGGAAGGATCAGCCTTGGGTTTCTTAAGAAGAGGATGCACAAGGGAGTGTTTCAGAGGGTAGTTGAAGAATCCTGAAGCAAAGGAATGGTTGAAAAAATCAGCAAGGGCTGGAGCGAGGGTGTCAATGTGGTCCTTGATGGTTTTAGAGGAACAGGGATGAACCTGTTTTGATGAGGCTTTCATAGATCTGACTTGTCTAGCGACCTCATCAGGGAAGAAGAGAGGAAAGGAACAGCAGGAGGGAGGGGGGCTGCTTAAAGGGGGGTCAGCAAGCAAAGACTGAGGGGGAATAGGAGGGGTAGGGGAGGAGAGGGTGGACAAGATGTCCTGGGTTTTTGAAATAAAGTGAGAGGCAAGGTCATTGCAGAGAGCTTGGGAGGTAAGAGGAGGGGTAGAGACTGCAGCAGGGTTGCCAGCTCCTTGCAGATTTCGAAGAGTTCAGCCGAGTTGTTAGATGCCACAACGACACAGGCTTGAATGTGGACTCTCTTCTTGGTGCGGACAGAGAGCCGGTATTGCCTTTGGAGCAGGCGACAGGACAGTTTGTCAGAGGAAATCAGGGAAGGTGGGGGCCAAAAATGTATTTAAAAAACACATGTAACAACCTAAACACTAGTAGCTGATAATATCTGACTGCTGCATAGCTGGTGGGGAAGAGTGATCTTATCATGCTTTTTGTCAGAAAGCCCGCCGATACAGGGGTTTAACCCCGGCCATGAAACTTAATATAATTCTAATGATAATGGTATTACAATGGGTCTTGAATTGGAATACAACTAATGTTATGAAAATATTACTTTACTCAGAGCAAACGTGTGATTGTGCTTTATGGGTTCTTGTAAATCCCAGTCTGTACTTTCTTAACTGGGTTCATGTTTCAGCACCTACAACATCTCCAGCCACGGCATCGACTCCAGTCACAGGATCGACTCCAGTCACAGCATCGACTCAAGTCACTGCATCGACTCCAGTCAGTAAACCCACTCCAGTGACAGGTAACTATCATACTCCTTTTATTTAAAGAGTAACAATACAATCTTCTTTCTTTTCCCTTAATGTATAACTCGTTTCTTTTTATTCCTGATGTTGCAACATTGACCTGCCATTGTCAGGCCCCTGGTGAATGGCTTTTTTTATCATGTATATGCCCAGGAAGAGAGAATGTGCCCAGGTAATGCAATGAGTCACATTCCAAACCTAGAGATGCCACAATGTTAGACTCATCACTAATGCCCCATTTCAAAATGGCCGCCATTCAGCTCCAAGAATTTTTACAATGCAAAACAATCCTACACTCAAGGCAATCTGTTTTCAGGCCAAATCACGGCACAGATACTGACTTACTAGATCTCCTATCACAAATGTTTAGCATTATGGATAAAAGCAGACATGGCCTACCAGATTACTATACCTGTCTTCTGCATTTCACCTTCTCAACCATGAACAGCTACTACAAACTCTAACCATCACAGGTTGTTGCTCCTTGAATGCAGTAAGTTGCATTTGTTCTTTCCTAAAGAATAGGATATCCCGGGGGCAACGGGATAGCGCTATATCTGATCCAGAGGAAATGACCTGTGGAGTCCCTCAGGGGGCATGCCTCTCTCCAGCTGTATTTAATATTTACAGCAAAACCCTCTCTGATATGCTCACAGATATGGGGGTACAATTCAACAACAACACGGACGACACCCAGCTACTGATGGAACTGAGTGGAGACTACATCAAAGACCTTGACAGACGTACACTCATTTGCAAGTCGATTGGTTGCTGGATGTCGTCCAACTGGATGTGTTTGAATGGATTAAAAACCAGGCTTCTGATCTTTGGATCCTCCCAGGCAAGATCTAAACTTTTGATCGCACTTGAACATAAATAGCAAGAAGATAGCAGTAACCGAAATAGTGAAAACACTGGCCATGTACTTTGAAGCTTCTTTGAGAACAGAGCCCCAATGCCGAAAACACAGAGAAAAGTTCACAATATCACCTAAGACTTCGGAGACAAATCAAACCATTTGTCTCTAGCAAAAATTGTGAAACCTTAGTGAGGGCAACAATCATGCCTGGAATCGATTATTGCAATGCACTTCTGTGCGTACCTAGCAAAGGCAGTATCCAATAACTGTCCAAAATATCCCAAGGAGAGAACATGTGCAAATCATAGGAAGGGTCTCCACTGACTCCCTGTAACAGCCAGAGTTCAATTCAAAATAAACACCCTGATCCATAAGTGCCTCTATGGTACAACCCCCTCCTATTTGAAAGAATGCCTGGTGTAAAATGAACCCCAAAGAAACTTACGCTCCAGTAACACCCTTTGCCTGGTGTGCCCGCGTATTAAACGGGCAAGAGGGACCTCCTTCTCTGCTCAAGCAGCGCTCACATGGGGGTCACTGCCCGTGGATCTACGGCAGCCAAGAGATCT
Source organism: Ambystoma mexicanum (assembly GCF_040938575.1). Classification (NCBI taxonomy): domain Eukaryota; kingdom Metazoa; phylum Chordata; class Amphibia; order Caudata; family Ambystomatidae; genus Ambystoma; species Ambystoma mexicanum. Next base: position 1,687,113,530 of record NC_090929.1, read on the forward strand.
CTCCAATTGTAAGAGACGTTTGTAGACTGACTTATTCAAGTGATCGCTAAACCCCTGACCGCCTGCCTGATCCCTTTTGTCTTGTCTCCTCTTTAATGTTGTCTCGTGTAAATGTTCGCCTTGATGCCTGTGGGCTTTCAGAGCATTACTAATAAATAAATAAAATACATGAAAAGTTTATGGAAGTTCAGATTTTGCTGGAATGTTTAGATCTTGAGCGAATCAGTTGCCCTCCAAATTTGGGGAACTTTCAAGACCAAGGTCAAAGGTTGCAATGAAAACTTCATGTTCCTACGAACATTGTAATGTGGGCTGAACTATCAAGAACCATAGAGTTGGGTAACCATACACATTGATTACCAGTGTCAAGATGCTCAGCTGGTGATGTATAAATACACCTGTTTTATGATGTTAACTAAGGCGTCACTACCACAACATCCTCTTATTCTAGGGTGGTGGTTACCACCCTATAGTTAAGGTGAAACCAATGAATATTTGACATTTGCAAACATTCTATTACCAATAGGTTCTGTCTCGTTGGGCGTATCTGGCTGAACCTTTCCCAAAAATTGCCAGTCGTGAGACCACAGCAAAGCAAATTGGGGAAAAGTTATGATATGATATGAAATGAGATGATATTTGATTTCTATCACGATCATACACAAGTGTTTCAGAGCGTGACAAGGCAAGGGAAGGGGAACCGGGGACAACAAAACAACAATCTTACTAGGCTCAGTGACACTGAGAAAGCGCAAGTGCATGGGAGAGGGGAGTGGAAAAGTGCATGGAAGAGGGGAGAAATGGACAGTACAAAGCAACGGAGAAACAGATACATTTTAATACATTAATAAATAATAAAGGCAACAAACAATAGTAGTGCAGCCAGCAAGAGGCAAGTGCTGGGTTTAAGTCAGCAGACAGGGTAGGTCTGATAAGTGCAGGAAGAAAAAGGGGGGGGACTGTATGGGTACAGATACAGACCCCGGTGCAAGAGGTGGCCTGGAGGCAGTGCTGGAGGGTGGCAGGGTGAGCAGGTACCTGGGCCCGGAGGACAGAGGGTGGCCAGGTGTACGGTGTCGAGGGAGAACAGAATCAGCAGGGGAGAGGGGGAAAAGGCAGAAGCAAAGAGGAAGGTCTTGAGGTGCTTTTGGAATCGGAGATGGTTCTCCTCAAGTTTTAGAGTGGTTGGGAGGCTGTTCCAGAGAGAGGCCCCAGCCGAAGACAGAGATCAACCTCCAGCTCGTTTCTTTGGAAAATGACTGACCCTGAGGGAGTTAGAGGTAGAGGAGCGGCGAGCTCGAGAGGGGAGGTATTTGCAGAGGGATAGCTGAAGGTATTTTGGACCCAGGCCTCAGAAAGCCTTCTGGACAATGCAGAGGGTTTTAAATGTAATCCTTGCATCCACTGGAAGCCAGTGAAGGGATTCCAGAGCTGTAGAGATATGATTACAGGGCTTGAGGCCAAGGACACGTCTCGCAGTCCTGTTCTGGATAAGTTGTAAAGGGCGGAGATTGGAGGCAGGTAGATTTAGAAAGAGGCTGTTGCAGTAATCCAACCTAGAGAGAACTAGGGCTCGGGAGACAGTGAGCTTCTGGGAGAAGGAGAGGAAAGGCACAGTACCTCTGAGGAGGTGCAGTAGGAAGTTTGACTTGTTTGAGACATCAGCGATGTGGGCGGAGAAGGAAAGTGTGGAATCAAAGGTGACCCCAATGTTCTTAGCCTCGCAGATGGGATAGGAGGAGGGCCAAGGGAGGCCGGCCAGAGAGTGAGGGGAAAGGAAGGTGAAGGTGTGCCGATGAGGAGGATCTCTGTCTTGCTGGCATTCAGACAAAGATACTTGGCTGCACATCAATCTTAATGGCAGTTAGGCAATCAGAGATGAGAGAAGGAGAGGCGGTGGCAGAGGGCAGCCTGAAAATGAGTTCAGTGTTGTCCGCATAGCAGTGGAATTTTCAATACAAAATGGCAATGCAGTGGCGAGAGTTGCCAGATCGAGACGGTAGACCACTGGGGAACACCACAAGTGGAGAGGAAAATAGATTATAGGAAAGACCGAAGTTGGACCTTGGAGGGTTGATCAGAGAAGAAAGTTGTTGAATGGTTCAAAGGTTATTCAGCATTAACAAATGTTGTTTTATACAATGCCCATTCATTTGCGTAAGGGCAAAAGGGGCATATTTTAGACGCATTCACAGTGAAAACCACTGAGTGGATTTTCACGAAAAAGGAAACAAGTAGGACGGAGGGGTGTAGTTGTGCCTTTTGGTGGTTTAGTATAAATCTGTCCAATACTTTTAATTTGATGGGTGCCCTGGGGATCAAAGGTCTTCAAGTATCTCACATGATATATTTCTTGAAGCGTAAGGAGTGTTTTTTTTCCAGAAATAAAATGTCACTGCCATCTTTGATGATTGTGAGAATGTGCTTCGGAAAGCAAATTTGGTCCGCAGGTCACAAAGTCGGAAGCTCCACTCACAACACTTTCCACTTCTGTGTGCAACCTTTTGTGCGCAAGTCTTCCGTCTATGTGGCCTACTGACCTGTCAAGGGTTTTGACCCATGTTGAATCAATAGACTGGGTAGATGTGGGGATGAGCGGTCGCCGCCCATTATTCGATCCCAGAACAAACTAAATCAATAGACTGGGTGGATGTGGGGATGAGCTGTTGCCGCCCACATTCACCCCAGAATCCAGGAGAACTGTGCAGTTTGCGCACACCAAAATGGTCACCTAATCTGCCACCCACCAGTGCAAAGAAAGGTGGTTCTGTTCAAAATCCATTTTTTTATGTCAAAAAGTTGATAAAATCATGGGCACAAGACCACTCTAAAGATACAACCTTCTTGTGGGGGGTTCCACATCACCACTCTACTGTAAAGATGCCATCAAAACAATGTTAAGCAAGGGTCCTCTACTATCAAGCAAAAGACCACTCTATTGAAATGCATTAATTGAAGACAGATCCCAAAAATGGGTGCAGTACGAGCTTTGTCCACAAACCGGCGCTAGCGGTCTAAACTCTGACAGTAGGACTGTATCTCAGGAGTGCAAGAGGATCCAGCGTAACTGGGACTTCAAAGCCTGTTGGTTAATTAAAAATCTTAGCCACCTGCTGTTCCCGGAGGCCCTGAGGCTGAGATCTCTTAACACCCCAGAGACTCACAACAGGAGGCATGATATCACATGGCCCTTCTGAGTGAGAGGGAGGGGGTTTCCCCTTCAGCCTGGAGGAGAGAGACAATAGCCCCTTTCAGTTGAATGGGGTATGTTAATTTTGAATGTTGTCTGTAAACAGAGAGCTGCCTGTGAGCAGAGACATGTGATCCCTGACCCACCCAGCTTCAAGGGCGGGCCAGACTTGAGTGTGGATTCCTATTGCAGCAAATATATATTTTATAGAAACATTCATAACTTATTGCCACCAAATGACAGGAATGTACAACTTTGAGATTCTTAGTATGAAAAATGCCCGCACGATTTGAGTCCAAACTCCAATTTCTACGGTGTTCTAGGGTGAAACCCTGCTATTTATTGATCTTACAGACACCGGGTTTATGCTAGAATCCTAGTAAATTACTGGAATGTATGTAGAAGGAGGGTGTACACTGGTGTAATTTTTGATACAGATTTAACATTGGTAAACCAATTAAAAACGAAATTAAGTTGTCATTTTTTAATGCAAGCCCCCAGGAAGATCAGGGTCGGACAAGCATGGACCATAAGGAATCTGTAATATGTACATGTAATTTCAACAAATTGTGTATCTAGGAAATATGTATTTGGGTCAGAAATAGATTTCTGTGCAATTTGACAAGGGGAGGTTCCTCTGACCATAAAACCTACAGCATCACTCTGACATTCCATTTCTTCCCCCCAATCAAGGGAGAGAGGAAAGCTTGGCCAATGATAAGTGAGAGGGGCAGGTTTAGCTAGGCCCAGGCACATACCCATTTCAAAACACATAAAAAGGAACATTGAAACTCAGGTAGGGACATTCACTTTCCACTTTCTTGTGGGACGCTTTGCCGGGAGACTTCAGACTTCACATCCAGAGATCCAGACTTCAAATCCATCAATCTCCAGAGACCAGAAATTAACTCCAGAATTTGTAGCAGAGAGGCCTGAATCCACAAGCTGAATCCTCTTCAGCAGGCCCAAAACCAACCAAACTATTCAACAGCCGGGCGAGCTGTTTGAATTCTTTGCCAAGAAATTTTGCAAGAACCTGTAGCAGTATCCAGAAAGCAGTGCTGTATCCGGAAACAGAGAGAACCAGAGACCAGACGCTGTGAGCAGAACCGCCAGAAGTCCCGTTCAACCTGTTGACCAGATCCGTGACGAGGCCCAGTCCTGTCCAAAATCTAGTGTGAGTACCCAGCTAGCACTGTGCTAAAACCAATCTCTTAGTGTAAAATAATCTAATTAAAACTATTTTAACCTATTTAGAACTACCTCATAGGAATCGTGTGTGTCATTCTGTCCTTTTTAAAGCTGAAAACTGTCATCTGCCATTTTGAACTTTTAATTTCAAATCCGAAAAACTACCTTCACAAAATCGTCCGTATCTCCGGAACCGTTTGTCCTAGGAACTGTCATTTTAAAGCTTAGAATCTACGCTTTCCAACGAACCTAGAACCGACTTCCTACTCCTTATAGTGCCTCTGTAATTACGCTCGACACACGTGACTAATTTGCCGCGATTTGACATTTGCAATCATTCCAGCCACGTGTGAAAATATTTGCCTTTGCTTCCATCCTTGAAATTCGTTTTTAACCTGCTAATTACTCATAGAGCATTGCTAAAGTGAGCCTGAACTAATACCAACTAGCTATCACTCACCCTGAACCTCTACAGGGAATTAAAATCAATTTTAGCATCATTCACTTCATTGCCACCACATTCAAAGCATTTTGGGCCTGTGTTTTAAAATCATACCTGTTTTTCTCTAAGCTTGCTAGGGGGGGACTGAATTTCGTATTGTATTTGATTGCATTACTGAGAACTGTGTGCTCTCCTTTCCATCTCCTTATATTGCATAAAGGGGGGGAGTGAATTGTCAAGGAAAAGTGATTACATTGTCTTTTGTTGAAGCCATATCCAGTTATTTTCTGAACTGCATTTCATTCATCATTGCATTGTCCTTGAAGCCATAAAGGCATTCTCTACCGCCTTATTTTTCTTTTCCTAAAGCAACCAAGAACTGTGCTACTGTAGGATTACCTATTGCTGATTACTGCTCATATTCACAAGTGTGCTATCCATTATCAATTTATTTATAGAGTGTGATATATATATATATATATATATATATATATATATATATATATATATATATATATATATATATATATATATATAGTTTATTTTTTCAAATAAACCTTTTAAATTTGCAAAACAAATCTACTTCTTGGCTCAGTGGGGTCAGGGGGATTCTAAGAGAGGGGTGTTATACAATGGTTCATCATCCAGATTATAACTTGCCATAAAAATATATAAATAAGGGCTTCCCTTGGGCATCCCAGACAAGGCACTGACTTAGTGGGATTGCTTGATTGGAGTCAATTACAGACCGCAAACCAATTGATAAATCAGTGTACAAAAAAAGTGAACAGGTAGCTTAAATGGAGATTTAGTTTGCTATGTTAATGTACATTCTTTTTAATCTCAAACAGTAATCTACATGCTGCAAAGGACTCTCTACTACAGAACATTAACCAACAAACTATAAAAAACAATTATGTTTCAGAATTTAAAAAAAAACGCCAGAAAGTTCAGGGAAAAGTTAAAGAACATTTGGTAAGATTCACTAATTAGATAAACAGGTTCTACAATAAATGTACAATAAATGTATCAACTGGATTAATATTCAACTACTGCTTTTACCAACATTGAAGTTATATATTTTAGCATTTCTACTGATGATGCTAGTTATGATAAAAAAAAGTTCATTATTTAGAGAACTTGTTTTGTCTTTTTTAGTTGAACTTTTAGAATACATGTCTGCGTATAGAAACTATTCTTTTTCTTTTTTCCTTATGAACTTAGATATGTAAACGTTGGTGAAATCGTTTCCTCAGGACAGTAGAAATTGGCTTGTATTCATTGTGAAAGATAGAGAGAGCGAGAGAGAGAGAGAGAGAGAGAGAGAGAGAGAGAGAGAGAGAGAGAGAGGGAGAGAGAGAGAGCGAGAGAGAGAGAGAGAGAGAGAGAAAGAAAGTGGACATATGGATAGGGAAAGGGAAGACACATGGATCAAACAAGACAGTGGCACAGAGAGAGAGTCAGACTGTGACTGACTGAGAGGCTGTGTCTGAGACAGTCAAACTAGGATGAAGGACAACAATGAAGGAGAAGGAATGTGAAGGACTGTAAAAAAGGCAGACTATGACAAAGGATCTGTGATGAAGGTGAAAGCATAAGAGGAAGATGAGGGACTCTGAAGGACTGACAAAGGAGGAAGACTGTAAGGAAGAAGATATTTGATGGACAAAGACTGTGACAAAGGAGAAGGACTGTGATGAAGGACTGTAAAAAAATACAGGGATGAAGGACGATGGCAGAGAAAAAGGACTATCATGAAGGTCCTTCAAAAAATAGAAGGAAAAACTTTGATAAAGGAAAATGATTCTCACGTAGGTGATGGCCTTTAATGAAGGCATATGACTGTCATTAAGTACTGTGGTGAAGGAAAAGGACTCTGACGAAGGACTGCGGGGATGGAGAAACACTGCCTCCCAACACCTTTACTCTTCTCTTGCTTCTCTGTGGCATTGTTTCGACCACAAGGCGGCACATTTACGCCGAAACCAAAAACAGAAACATATTATGTATACACTACGCTTCCTTGGATGCACACTTTTACAATGTCTCCTTTCTAGAGGAGAACTGTGATGAAGAAAGACTGCAAGAAGGAGAGGCCTATGATGAAGTACTGTAATGAACGAGGGCTGGGATGATGAAGTACTGTAATGAATGAGGACTGGGATGATGAAGTACTGTAATGAACGAGGACTGGGATGAAGTAGAGGTCTATGATGAAGTACTGTAATGAAAGAAGACTGTGATGAAGGAGAGGCCTATGATTTGTATTTGTATTTGTATTTTATTGATTTATAAAGCGCCTTACGCCAAAACGCTGTACATAGAACAACATGATACATAAAACATGATCGATAAACTGTTGAAGCATAACAATATGAATCAATCAAACAACAAAACAATGGAAAGAGCAATTAACTGAAGGGGAGGGAGGAAAAGGGAGATGGGACAGGTTGGGGGTGAAGTGAGAAGGAAATGGTCAGCAGACCGGAGGGAACGGGAGCGGGAGTAGAAGGAGAGAAGGGAGGCGAGATAAGATGGGGCAAGACCATGAAGAGATTTGAAGACAAGACAGAGAAATTGAAATTTAATTTGGGAGTGAAAAGGAAGCCAGCCAAGGTAGGAGAGAGAGGAAGAGATGGAATCACGGGAGGTAAGGAGACAGAGGGTGCGAACAGCAGAGTGGCAGATGGATTTAAGAGGGCAAGGTGAGAAGTAGGAAGTCCAAAGAGTAAGGAAGAGCAGTAGAAGAGGCGGGAGAAGATAAGGGAGGAGATTAAGAGTTTAGTAGCGTGGAAAGTAAGAGAGGGGCGGATTTTGCGAATGTTGAAGAGGTGGAAGCGGCAGGAGCGAGAAGTGAGGGAGATGTGTTGGGAGAAGGAGAGAGAGGAGTCGAAGAGAATGCCTAAGTTACGAGCCTGAGAAGAGATAGGGAGGTTGGAGGGAGGGAAGTGAATGAAAGGGGGAGGAGAGGGAGGGGCAAGAGAGTTAGAGGGAAAAAATAAGACTTCAGTCTTGTCGGTGTTGAGAGAGAGAAATCGGGAAGATGATGAAGTACTGTAATGAACGAGGACTGTGACGAAGGAGAGGCCTATGATGAAGTATTGTAACAAACGAGGACTGTGATGAAGGAGAAGGCCTATGATGAAGTATTGTAACAAACGAGGACTGTGATGAAGGAGAGGCCTATGATGAAGTACTGTAATGAACGAGGACTGTGATGAAGTAGATGCCTATGATGAAGTATTGTAATGAACGAGGACTGTGATGAAGGCGAGGCCTATGATGAAGTACTGTAACGAACAAGGACTGTGACGAAGGAGAGGCCTATGATGAAGTATTGTAACAAACGAGGACTGTGATGAAGGAGAAGGCCTATGATGAAGTGTTGTAACAAACGAGGACTGTGATGAAGGAGAGGCCTATGATGAAGTATTGTAACGAACGAGGACTGTGATGAAGGAGAGGCCTATGATGAAGTATTGTAACGAACGAGGACTGTGATGAAGTAGAGGCCTATGATGAAGTATTGTAATGAACGAGGACTGTGATGAAGGCGAGGCCTATGATGAACTACTGTAACGAACGAGGACTGTGACGAAGGAGAGGCCTATGATGAAGTATTGTAACAAATGAGGACTGTGATGAAGGAGAAGGCCTATGATGAAGTATTGTAACAAACGAGGACTGTGATGAAGGAGAGGCCTATGATGAAGTATTGTAACGAACGAGGACTGTGATGAAGGAGAGGCCTATGATGAAGTATTGTAATGAACGAGGACTGGGATGAAGGAGAGATCTATGATGAAGTACTGTAATGAACGAGGACTGTGACGAAGTAGAGGTCTAAGATGAAGTACTGTAATGGACGAGATTTGTGACAAAGGAGAAGTACTATATCAAGGTCTCACGAAGGAAAAGGACTGTGGTGAATGTTTCTCTGTAGAATTGTTTTAGTGACCAGGCGGCGCGTTTATGCGCCAAAACCAACAGCATAGGATGCCTACACTAAGCTTTGATGCACGCACACTGGGAAGGAAACAATAAATAAATTAAAATGTTTCCTTAAACAAACCCATAAACCCAAAACAAAGATATATTAGCAAAGCTAGCTTTGCCAACTTTCAGACAAAACTAAAACTTTTTGTGAACAAAGGTTTAATAGTTCGGGCTGTCTGCCTGAGCAAAACGTGTGTATCTTTCACTATTCAAAACAAATGCAAAATGCAGCAACACACTTTTCATTGGAGCTGCATAACATTTCAGTTGTCGGTTGGATGTACACCAAAGTAATAAGCTATGGGCATTGTGCAAAACGTTTATGCAATGAAGTTTCACCTTAGATTCAGGGAGACAACCTTTATCCAAGTGCGGGGAAATGCTTTCTCCTCGCCAAAACCATCAGGCAGCACTCTAAAAGAGATTGCTGGAGGCTACTTTAATGTGGGGCCAGGAAAGGATTGTAAGGATAATTCTTTAGTATAATATCCTGTAGTTCCAGTTTTACCAATCTGACACTTTGTAATTGGTTGCAAGGAATGTATGTGGAGTAACATGCAATGGAGTGCACACTGGAAGTGACACAGCAGATTGGTTTCAAAATCTCTCTGTGTGTAGGTTGTCTTCCTAGAGCACTGGATTCAGCACTGTCCATTCCTCCAAAAAGCAGTCCATGCAAACCCGCTCTGGGGGGCTTAGCGACCAGAATAGATAATCAAGATTGGGAATGAGTTGTCAAGATTGTGTTCTCTGACCGTACACCTTCACACATTGCTGGTTGGGTTATAAAACCATTCTGTTTTACCCACTTAACTTAATTTTGTGGATTTGCAGCTAACATTTAACACACTGATTTTTCTGTTTTTCCAGGGATTAGCCCCGTCCGCCTCGTGGATGGTGGCAACGAATGTGAGGGTCGTGTTGAGGTCTTCTACAATAACTCCTGGGAGTCGGTGTGTGACACCTACTGGAACCACTTTAATGCAGAGGTGGTGTGCAGACAGCTCGGGTGTGGAATGGTGCACTCTGCTCCTAAGAATGCCTATTTTGGACAGGGCGATGGACGGATTCTCCTGGACTACGTGAACTGTCACGGGGACGAGCCCAGCTTACTGCAATGCCGTCACATCGGGTTCTACAACAATACGTGTGGTCACTACAACGACGCAGGGGTCATCTGCTTAGGTAAGCGTGCAGTCTCCTACACCAGGTGCCACCATACTGAGGCTACAAAGACCTGATGTGGACAGAGATTGACATCAATTAATTTCTTTGCAGTTCCAGTTTGTTATGTCACTTTAATTAGATCTTTTCTACAGTAGATCACAGATCTTCATATTGGGCCACAGTACTGCATTGCCCCATTGCATCCTCTGGAATAAAGCTTGCTAGACAGCCTTCTAGGAAGACCTCATTGGGCCTCATTAGGACCCTGGCGGAGAGGGTGTTACGCCAGCGTAGTGCATGGCGTACCTCTCCGCCATACTACGAGTTCCCGTAGCGCCATGGAGGTTTTCTCCGCCTGGTTTTACCAGCCGGAGAAAACCATGGCGCTACGGGACCTCGTTGTTAATTACGCCACCGTATTTTACGGTGGCGTAATTAACTCCTTCCCCACTCCCATTATACCCTATGGGGCAAAAATGGGAATGGGGAAGGGCAGAATGGGGATTGGGGATTTACCGCTCCGCCGAGGTCGGAATGGGGCGGTAAATCCGCCAACCCCCATGGCGCTATCGGCGGCTTTCCGCCATGCTTCGCGGTGCATTTAGCACCGCGAAGTCCGCCTGGGTCCTAATGAGGCCCATTGACTTCATTCATTGAAAAGTGGCTCATTTGAATGTTTGTGCACTTTCAGTGCAACAACTAAAATCCCTTTCCACTCCTTGTTGAATTCAGATTCAGCATGTGTGAGTCCATGTTACCCACTTTATGCCCCGCTGGCATTTCCATGATGACACTCTTTGTGCCCACGCTCTGTCATACTCTTCTCACCTCTAAATTTGATATTTGGCCCAACCACAATGTTCTCCTTTTGACAGGACTGGCTCTGTGACAATAAGAGGGATTATCATCTCTTTATTTTAAATAAATATTTGTATAGGGTATTTGTAATTCACCTATACACAATGGGGGTCATTATGAGTTGGCCGGTTCGGATTTAACAGTGCCGGTAAAACCATAACGGTACTGTTTACCGGACTGGCACATTCTGACCCGCGATCCCAGAAACACCATCACTGCAAAGCGACCAGCAATGCGCAACACAGGGCACATTACGAGTAGCACGGACACAGGAACACTGCTATGACAATGGCGTAAACAATGTGAACCGGCACGGCATGCCCGGCACGGCGGACATAGCGTTAAACAGTAGCAGGTGAGCTGAATCAGACCCCAGGTGTGCAAAATGAGGCCAGCTGCACATCATAGGCCAATGGGAGCCTACAAAAGTGCCACACCCACACCCAGACCACCTTCCAACACAACCATGCTGTCAGCCGCCGTAGCAGCATTTGGGTTTAGGAACCTGCAAGCAGCAGTGCACATTGAGGCAGCACTGGGGCAGAGGAGGAGGAGGAGGTGCAGGCGCAGGAGGCAAGTCTTGAACCCGGTGCCCATCCCAAAGATAAATGTGCAGCAGGCACCACCCTGCAGGCACCCAGCAATACCCCGCATCAGGGCCTCACCCTGGAATATTACCCCAGGTCAAATCCACACATTATACCGTCTTGACCGGGCCTCAATTTATTTATTTATTTATTTATTTTGGATTTATAAAGCACCCAGCGGCCCTGAGGCATTGTGGCGCTGTTACAGGATATTCACTTAATACAAGTTAAGACAGATTTAGAAGCAGTAATATAAGTTGTGACAGATATTTCATAGGCAATAGTACAGGTTAAAATGACAGTGCTCAGGTTGTTCCGAGGTTACAGAGGAACAGTATTAGAGGCAGCACATTTTGGCAAATGTTCTAGTTAAATAGCTTTGTTTTTAGCACCTTCCTAAATATTGGGAGCGATTGTTCATTTCTTAAGCTGAGCGGGAGCGCATTCCAGGCTTTTCGGGCTAAGACTTCAAAACTGGTGCCTTAGCCCTGTTGAAAGCTGGGACTGAGAGTATTGGTCACGTTTTGGTCTATAGGCCGGGGCCTGGTGTATTCTTTCTGCTAGATATGCCGGGGCGGTCTCGGCCAGTCATTTGTGCATAATTGTGAGGCCCTTGAACGTTATGCATTCTTTGATAGGGAGCCAGTGGGCGTCTTTTCTGGCCTGGGAGATGTGCTCTCTCCTAGGGATGCTTAGGGCAGCTCTAAGGGAGCTGTTTTGTGCAATTTGTAATCTATTAATGTTATTTGCAGATGTGCCTAGGAGTAGGATGTTACAATAGTCGAGAGCTGTGCCAATTGTGACTCTAGCAATGTTAAGGCAATTATTTGGCGATATTTGATGTTTAACTGTATTTAGGATTTTAGTAGTGAGTGCAGCTGATGATGAGATGGCACTGACTTGTCTGTCCATTGATAAGGTGGAGTCCAGATATACACCGAGAGTTTTCACTGCCGTAGAGGCTGTGATAACCAAGTTCTCAATACTGAAGGAGCTGTATTTGTTGTCTAGTTTTTTTAGGGATTATTTTGGGCCTACCAGTAGGATGTCTGTCTTTTCCCCATTTAAACAGAGACCATTGGCTGCCATCCAAGCCTGGATGTGTGCATATGTCTTCTGGAGGGTGTTGAGGTCTTGTTCATAGTTTCCTGTTAGGGGGAGAAGAATTTGAGTGCCGTCGGCATAGTTGGTAAAAGCTATGCTGAAATCTTCTAGGTCGCTCAACAGGGGAACGGTGAATAGATTGTAGAGAGTGGGGGAAGTACATGATCCCTGTGGCACTCCGCATTCAATGGGGGATGTAGATACTGAGGCCTGGTCGGAGAATAGCTCGGCCCTTCAGGAAGGAGGTGATCCTTGCGGTAGCTTCTTGTGAGAAGTGAGCAGTGTCAGTGAGATTTTTACACAGGATCTTGTGGTTGTTACCAAGTCAAAGGCCGCCGAGAGATCCAACAGAAGGAGGAGTGAGGATTTGCCTTTGTCCATGGCTTTGAGTAGTTTATTTTTAAGGTCTAGTAGGGCTGATTCCGTACCATGGCGCGGTGTCCATCGTCACTCTGATTGAAGAGGACATCAGCAGCCGCATTGGCATCTGGACTGCAATCCCCCCCCTGCTGAAGGTAGTCTCGGTACTGCATTTCCTCGGCACCGGAACCTATCAGCACACTGTTGGGGAGCTGCACGGGCTGTCACAATACTGTTTTTCTAGAATATTGGTCCGGGTACTGGATGCACTGCTGCGCCATGTGTCAGAGTACATTTCCCTCCCCCGTACTCCTGTCCAGGTCATTGACACCAAATTGGCCTTCCATGCCATTGCAGGCATACCCAATTACATAGGTGCTTTAGACTGCAGGCACTTGGACTTGACTGTTGGACATGCAATCAAGGCGTTGTAGAGCAATCGGAAGCAATTCCACTCACTGAACGTCCAGATGGTCTGCGATGCCGGACAAGTGATCACCCATAGTTGTGTACGTTTCCCGGGGTCCACACACAACTCGATGGTCTTGCGGAATTCTCCATTGCAGGCTACATGGAACGCTATGCAGGACAAACCACATGGCTTTTGGGTGAGTACAACTGCCAGTGCATGACCCCTATCTAATGGGGGGGTGATAGTGAAAGCCCACAGTGTCCCAGGCATTTGGGTGGGTACAACTGCCAATGCATGACCCCTGCTCAATGGAATATACAAGCACCAGAATGATATTGCTGCACCTCTCCACCCAGGTCTGGAGCTTCAGGGCTGAAGGTGGTCCCCCTCCTGTGCTGGTGTTGTGCTGCCATGAGGTTGTAGCTCGCAGATGCAGATCGTCCCAGCGCTTGTGGCAGTCTTTGACGGTGCGCACTGTGACGCTGACAGCTGTGCACTCCTGTGCAGTGGCTGCCCATATTTCCTTGTGCCTCTGCTGTGTGCTGCGCCTTTGATCGGCACTGAACAGAAGTGCCAAATTGTTCACGATGTGTTCAACGAGCATTGTCAATTCAGCTTTGCTGCAGCGGCGTTTGCGCTGCCGTGTAGCTGGTATGCGAGATGTCATCTTGGTGGTTGTCTGTAGCAGGTCACAGTAGCTGTAGACCCAGTGGTTGCTGAGGATTGCAGTGGATTGTGGATTAAGTAATGGCCATCGCTCTCTTTCCGCGATCAAAGTGTTTCCGGCACCAGTATTTCCTTTTCCGGCACGGACGTGGCAGAAACAGATGTACCGCTGCCATTGTACCTGGTGCATCCGTCTCCGTGGGTGTTTGCGCTGCGGCGGTGACACCGTTTCCACGATGGTGTGGTGCGCGCGTCCGACAAACCGTAATCAAGCCTTACTTCTGCATGCTTGCGGACCAGGAAACGGTGTCACGCCTTCACGGAAAAAACAGATTCAGGGCTGGCTAACTTGTAATGAGGCCCAATGTGTTTCAAGGCGTAACAAGAGAATGGGTGCGGGCAAAACAACAGTCCAACTAGGCCTTGTGATATGTGGATCATGCAAGAGCAGTAACGAGAAGTTGGGGGGGGGGGTGCCGGTTAGTGTGGAAGGGACCATGGGAAAAACGGGTGTCATAGGAGGCCATGTGGACAGAGCCAGGGGGAAGCCGAGATTGCAGGGAAAGGAAAGTCCACAAGATAAGGGCAAGATAAGGGGCTGGGGGCTACAGGGGTGCAGGCCGAGCCAGGCTAGTGTGGGGGAGGGGCACAGGGAGGCAAGTGCAGGAGGGGGTGCGTGTCAGTGGAGCAAGTGCAGGGGTAGACTGGACTAGGGGGGCCTGGTGCCCTGTAAGTCAAGAGGCAGACAGAGACATTGGCAGGGGAGGGGGAGAGGGAAGGAAGAAGAGATAAAGGAAGATCTTGAGAAGCTTCTGGAATTTAAGGAGATCCAGCTCAAGTTTGAGGAGGGCAGGGAGGCCATTCCAGAGGGAGGCACCTGCAGAGGAGAGAGATCTACCCCCGCCCCCTCTCCTTGGAGAAGTGTCTGATCTGCAGAGAGTTGGAGCTAGAGGACCAAAAAACTCTAGCAGGGTGGTCAATGATGATTTTTGTCCCTTCAACAAATGTTTTGTTGATGATGCAGGCTTCTTCCCAGTGCTGCTATACATAACTTGTATCACAGAACCCAGGTACCTGCACAAAGTCCTTTGCATAGACATGTAAAATGTCTTGGGAGGATAGCGCAAGGACAACGCGCTTGCCGTGGAAGCAAGACGACGTGGAGCAACACAGGTTCGATCCCTGGGTCCACGCTTAGAAACCTCATGGTATTAAGCGTGTTATGAATAAGTATTGGCCAACACGTGACACATACTTTGGCCCAACATCAGGCCCTTTGTCTCTGGGAGAAGCCCAGAGTTTATTTTTCCCCTTTTCCCCCATTACTGATAGGATAAAGACAAACTAACTGCACCTCTCCATTCTCTCCATGGTGTGGCAATAGAGGCAAACGTCACTGGCCATGAACAAGGTTTAACTGTAGTAAACATATGGCACTGTCCACTGTCCAGCAGAGTCGGCTCACAGTGCCATCCTAAAGATGGCACCGTCCACGTTGTGAAATCCAATGCTGAGTTTTAAACTTAGATGCGCTTGCCTGTGCTTCATGAACACGGAAGTGGAAGCAGAGAGGCCTGAAAACTCAACTTGAAAAATGAAGCCGCTTTGAGGGCTGGGCTCGAACGCCTTGTTCAACGCTTTTTTAGAAGAACTTTATGGCCTAAAAAGCATAAAATGGACTACGGTGAGACACAATAATATTATGATCAGTTATGCAAGGTATTATTTTACATCTTAAGGGAACATTTGGCAGTTTGCGTTTTAATAACTGTATGTTTGCTCTGCAATGCCCTGCAGTTAAAACATACTACTTGATTGAAAGGATGCTAATGCCGGAGCCCCGCTCTGCCACGCGATGCCTTCCAGTGCTGTTTCTGGGCAGTGTTCACTCTTTTCTCTTTCAGAAACACATCTCCCAAAATGCACTGGGGTGCCATCAAGGAAACCCAGATTGGAATCTAGGAATAGAATCTAGAACAGTGCAGGAATGAACTAGCATTTCTCCTGCCAAACAGAGATGAGACACCCAACACCCACCTACCAATCCCAGATGTAGCCTGGGTGAATGGTGGGGCAATAGAAAACAAACTGAGAGTGAGAAGAGACTACAGGGAAACAGGAAAGGCACCAAAACCTTCACCAAACCGAATTGGCAACAAACAACTTAGCAGCACCTATAGGAAGCTAGAGGGGAAAATAAGCAGCCTGAGCACCTTGACACTTCCCTTCATACAGAAACTAAAAAGGGATTGGGGTTTAGAGGGTTTTCTCGTGGGTGAACACAGCCGCCATTTGCATTTGCAGTAAACAATAGAGTTCTGTTCAGGATCAGACCTTCAGCCAGCCCTTCCCAGCAGAACCAACCTTTTAAAGTCAGCAAATGACTACGTTACACTTTGTCTACACACTGAAGCTGCAGTGGTTCTCTCAGCCACAAAGTCCAGACATTTCCAAATCATTTCCACAGGGTTTGTCTTACTTTGGGGACACTTTGCACATACGGTCTGGGTTCTCTCAGCACCCCTTTCTCCAATACATCTCGGGGGACCACCTGGCTGGATGTGCAGCATGCCACAACATCCAGTGTTAGTTGGTACATTGGCCCCATATTCCTTGGACCTGCCTATGGGCTTGAAGGAGCAACTCCTTGTCTTAAAGTCCCACTGCCAGCTGGAAAACATCCACGTATGGGTTGTAGGAGAAAATGTCCCCAGGAAAATGTAGTGAAGCGTAAATTTAGCCAGCAAAAGGTTGTTTTAAAACATGTAGTCATTTAATACAATCAATGCAAAATGTACACATGTTGGTAGTGATAAGGTTGCCAAAAAGGCTATTTTTAAATACGCAAAAGTACCAGGCTGTAACCTTAACTATGACCCAGAATCACTCTACCTCTGTTCCAAAACCTTCCACTAACGCTAATTTCTACCCTGGACACTAATGTAACACTAACCCTTCAGCACGCATTTTATTTGCATGTCACTCAATACAAAGTAATGGAAAATGAACAGTGAGCCTAACTCCAACCCTGTCACCAGCTCTCCACAAATGACATAGCCATTGCCCAAACCATTGCCCTAACCCAAACCATTGCCCTGATCCAAACCATTGCCCTAACCCAAATCATTGCTCTAACCCAAACCATTGCCCTAACCCAAACCATTGCCCTGATCCAAACCATTGCCCTAACCCAAATCATTGCTCTAACCCAAACCATTGCCGTGATCCAAACCATTGCCCTAACCCAAATCATTGCTCTAACCCAAACCATTGCCCTAACCCAAACCATTGCCCTAACCCAAACCATTGACCTAACCCAAACCATTGCCCTAACTCAAACCATTGGCATGATCCAAACCATTGCCCTAACCCAAACCATTGATCTAACCCAAACCATTGCCCTAACCCAAATCATTGCTCTAACCCAAACCTTAGCCTTAACCTAACTGCAACTCTGCCACTTTACCTAATGCTCTAACCACTAGGTTTATCCTAAACCCTATCCCACGCCATCATCCCAGCCCTCCCCAATGTCCCTATCCCTTTCTTAACACTTACCCAAACCATTACTCTATTAGCCCTACCACCACCCCTATCCTAACACTTACCCAGACACTTGATCCACCCAGTGACTAACCACACCTCAACACCAGCAACCACCCAGCAACCACCCTCACCCTAACTCTAACCAACATCTTTACTCTAACCCCTACCCTATCCTTGCCCCAAACCAGGCAATCACAAGCCCACAAAACCCTCCTTGATCCTCACAATGTCTTCGCAGCACTACATTTTTGCCTACATTTCTGCTGCATCTTTCCACTGCATTTTTCTGGGCAACGTTTTCACTACAGAGGTATTTTCACCACCCCGTTTTCACTGACTACATTTTTGCTGGCCACATTTTCACTGGATACCCTCGCATTGTGTCGGGGCCACAATGTTAAAGGAATTCCAGAATCCTGGCCCAATGCCAGAGGCCAGGACTGGTGACTGATATCATCTTAGATCGATCTCAGCTGGCTGTTCAGGTAGTGCCGCAACCCTCCATGAGCAACGTCCTATTCTCCGACCTGCACATGTGATATTGGATACGAGTCCCATCGGTGCGGTGCAGTGTGTGTGATGCTGCTTGCATTGTCTACGCCATGGGGTTCGCCCATGCTCAGCTGTGACCCTCTTATCAGTCCTGTCGCTTTCCCTAGCTGCCCTCATCTCGCCCCATGAATTGCTTCTCCCTGTAAATATTCCAGGCTCAAGCAACAGTTTACACCGAAGTGCTAGGAATTGGCACTTTTTCGATGCGTGTTCTGTTGCCCAACATCACATACCGAGCCATTTGCTAATTTATTTTGATCAATTTCATTAGCAATTAAGTCTCTGACAGGTGATATGTTACACACTGGATACGGGTGAACACAGTTTGAGACCCATGCATTTTGTGTAGACAAAAGCGTCCACCATCACCCCCATGCAGTGTTACTCAGGTGACCTTTCTGTGTGCACCTCATGCGTGAACATGAAACGCCTGCCTTCTGGCCCTTCCTCATCTTCCTCTGCCTCGGGAGGGCATGCAGCAGGTCCAGCCTCAATGTAATTGGCAGTCGCGTTCAATAAATGCCAGACTTGGCGAATGCATCTCCATCACTGCGTCCTTTTCCTGTGACATACTCCCATCAGTCATCCACTGAAGGGCCCACTTGTGAAAGATGCCACCTTATAGAACATAACGATCAGTTGCACAAGAGGTCAGGTTAGTTTTCTGTGTCAGTCTAGGCCACCCAGCTGTCTTAATTATTGGTACTTCTTTGCTACACTTTTCTTGCCCCGGTGCTGGTTCCACCAGATCCTCTTTTTTCTAGTTGTTCAGACCCAGTTTGTTAGCATTCTACAGGCTCTGGGTACTTGGCTAAATTTGCACTCGCTGGCCTAGGGACACCCCCCCCCCATTTAATTGGTCATGCCTCACTTCCACGGTGCAGTCCCACAATAACATGACAGTCCTTCGTGTCCTTCAAGGCTAAGTTTTTTTACTTCCTCGTTAGTAATTTCCTGAGCACCTCTCTTCCCCTTTCGGATGATAAGCCATGTCTGCTGTCAGAGATCCTAACATTACATCCGCTTCCGCAAATCGCTAAAAACCCACATCTTCAAATACATTACCATACGTCCAAATTCCAGCTGGAGTAATCTCTGCATGTTTCTGTCCCGTCTCTGCTGTTTGTTCTTGTCCGTCTGTCTATCGTGTTCTTGTCTCTGCGCCCTGAGGCTCGCGAGCTACCGGCGCAATACAAATATTAAATAAATAAATAAATAAAAATAAAAAGTCTCTCACTTTGCTTCCAACTTAACAGTAAAACACTACCCCACTACCCTACAACCAAATAGGGCAATAATCGTATCAAGACTGGCCTACTGCAATGCCCTCCTTGTAGGGACCTCCTGTAAAAACTTTGCAAAACTCCAACTGGTTCAAAACAATGGCCTTAGGGCCGCCACAGGGATCCCGAGGAAGGACCACATTTCTGAGGTGAGGAGGCAGGTTCATTGGCTTCCCGTTAAAGAGTGAATTGCTTGTAAAACCCTCTCCCTCACGCACAAATGCCTCCATGATCTGCCACCCCCCTCCCTGGTCCAAAGAATAGCCAAGCATACCTCCTCCAGGCCTATGAGAAAGGTCTACACTAACATGATCGCCACTCCCAAGACCCGTAGAGTCCATGAAGGCGGCACCAGCTTCCCTGCTATGGCCGCTTCACACTAGAATGCTCTTCCCACATACCTTAGGATGATTGCCTTCCGCAAAGTTATTAAAACGCAGTTATTTGTCTGATTGTATGATTCTGTACCGGCTCTCACCCTCACAACTCGCTGTATTGTGGCCAGATGCTAGCACCATTTAAGAACGATCTCTCCCATTAATGTATCATATGCTAACAATTAAACTTGTTTTTTTCACTTCTGTTACCAATGTATCTGCAACCAAGAGACCCTACCGTACTCCAATGTAACCCTTGAATCAAGCTTATGTAGAATTTCCTGTAATAGCGCCTCTGCCTTTGGGCTGTTAGTGCGCACTACAAATACAAATAAATAAATAAATGCATTAAATAAGTAAATACATTAGTAAATAAATAAATAAATATTGTTTCAGCCAGTGGCATTGTTTGTTGGCAGTGACTGGAATGGGTCCAAGGTGGGACATTTCTGAAGTGCAATGTAGGGTTGTCTTTGGAATGTTCTGTACCCAGTGATCTCCAGCTGCACCATGTCTGCCTCAGGCCCCATGTCCACGGTGGTCAAACCACACTTCTGAGTTAAACTTTGGCTCTGCACCCCTGCAGACCTTTCCAATCTTGTGAGCTGATACTTATCAGCTCAGGAGGGGCTGTGACATTGAATGACTTTCTGAATTCATCAATAAGCATTCCAGGCTCTTCTTTAACATTTGGAAAATTCTTAGACATATTGCTAAAGTCCCGAGGTGTCCAAGGGACAGGTACCTTTACTTAAACTACCGGGATCATCAGCCCCGACTCCTGGTAGCTGTCTCAATGGGAATTAGAATTGTGTGTTTATGTTACATATTGTGCCTGCAGTGGTATGAGAAGGGCTTATAATGGTGGGAACAGAGGTGCTACATGCTTGCCCGTCGTGGACGCGCACTACTTGGGTCTTTTGCTGCATTTACCTACCCGTTCTTAGCAGGTTTTGGGTCTGAGTCTGTTGTGCAGCTGGAGCTTGCTCTGCTCCTGAGGCTAAGCATGCGTCATGCAGCTGGAGCTTGGTCTGCTCCTGAGGCCGCGCATGTGTCGTGAAGCTGGAGCTTGCTCTGCTCCCGATGCTGTACAAATTGCATCTGTTGTGCAGCTGGAGATTGCTCTGCTCCTGAGGCCACGCATGCGTCGTGCAGCTGGAGCTTGCTCTGCTCCTGAGGCCGCGCATGCGTCATGCAGCTGGAGCTTGCTCTGCTCCTGAAGCCGCATATGCGTCTGTCGTGTAGCTGGAGCTTGTTCTGCTCCTGAGGCCACGCATGTGTTGTGGATCTGGAGCTTGCTCTGCTCCTGATGCCGCACAAATTGTGTCTGTTGTGCAGCTGGAGAGTGCTCTGCTCCTGAGGCAGCGGATGCGTCGTGCAGCTGGAGCTTACTCTGCTCCTGAGGCCGCACATGCATCGTTGCAGTTTAAATTTGCGGCACCTCGTACCTTCTTGATATCTACCTCCTTTCTCCACCTTGTTCTCCTCTATATTTTACTCTCATGTGGCAGTATTCGGGCTGAAAGTACTGTACTGTGTCAGTGTTGGGAGCCATGGTTCTACTCACACAGGAGGCTTTATGGTGGTGGGGCTTCCATATGTCACTGTGCCGCCACATGTATTTTGCATCCTGCATGGGTGTGTTCTGCTGTGTTGGACATGTCCAAGGTTTGTCGTGCAAGCTGCTTGAATGTGAATGCTGCAGTAATGCTGCTGTCTATTAGGAATAATGGATTCCGCGACAGGCACCATCAGTTGTAGATTGACATGCTTTGTGATATACATTTGTACTCACCCAGTAGCCATGTGTTTTGGCCTCGGTGCCTTTCCATGTACGCCGGCAGGGTACTGTTGCATAGGACCATGGAGTCGTGGGTGGATCCTGGGTAGCGGGCACAGCAGTGACTGAAGGTGAGGTCAGGACCACATGTTATCTGCACATTGAGGGAATGGTACTGTTTCCGGTTTCTGTAGGCTGCCTCATGTGCCTGGGGTGGTACGAGTGCCACATGTGTGCAGTCCAGGGCTGCTATTACATTCGGGACTTGGGCAATGGCATAGAATTGACCCTTCAGCTGGTACACCTGTGCCTGTCTGGCTGGCAATGCGATGTGCTCGTTAACATGATTCAACAGTGCATTCAGCACCTGTCCCAGCATGGCACTGAATGTGGACTGGGCCATTCCATGCATCATGGCAACGGTATGTTGGTAGCTGCTAGTCCCAAGGAATTGTAGCACAGACACGAGCTTCTCTAGGGGAGGTACTGCTGTGCTGGTGGCTATGCGGCTGCCGATGTCACCCTGGATTGTGTTCAGCAACTGGGTGATGGTTGCCCTGTCCAGCTGATATTCCATCACCAACTGGCCATCAGTCAGGGCCCAGGGTGTTGGCCTGACCCTGGGGATGGCTGGCCGCCTTGCTGGTGCTGCTCTCCTCCTCCTTCTCCTCATCCCCACTGCCCCCTGCACTCCCAGGGCCCTGGCCTGGTTGGCTGGCCTCTGTAGCTCCAGGCAGAGCAGGTAGAACTCAACATCAAGGCTCCCGGCTCCAAATGGCAGCATGGTGTTGGGGAGGGTGTGTTGTGCATGGGTGGGTCCTTTGTAGGCCTCTGATGTGCAGTGGTTCCACCTGGGCCCTTATTTCAGTCTCCTTCCTTCTCCTGCTGGTGGAATGGTGTTGGGGAGGGTGTGTTGTGCATGGGTGGGTCCTTTGTAGGCCTCTGATTTGAATGGGTTTCACCTGGGCCCTTATTGCAGTCTCCTCCCTGCTCCTGCTGGTGGAATGGTGTTGGGGACGGTGTGTTGTGCATGGGTGGGTCCTTTGTAGGCCTCTGATTTGCACTGGTTTCACCTGGGCCCTTATTGCTGTCTCCTCCCTGCTCCTGCTGGTGTTATGGTGTTGGGGAGGGTGTGTGATTTGCATTGGTTTCACCTGGGCCCTTATTGCTGTCTCCTCCCTGCTCCTGCTGGTGTAATGGTGTTGGGTAGGGTGTGTTGTGCATGGGTGGATCCTTTGTAGGCCTCTGATTTGCAGTGGTTCCAACTGGGCCCTTATTGCTGTCTCCTCCCTGCTCCTGCTGGTGTAATGGTGTTGGGGAGGGTGTGTTGTGCATGGGTGGGTCCTTTGTAGGCCCCTGATTTGCACTGGTTTCACCTGGGCCCTTATTGCTGTCTCCTCCCTGCTCCTGCTGGTGTAATGGTGTTGGGGAGGGTGTGTTGTGCATGGGTGGCTCCTTTGTAGGCCTCTGAATTGCATTGGTTTCATCTGGGCCCTTATTGCTGTCTCCTTCTTGCTCCTGCTGGTGTAATGGTGTTGGGGAGGGTGTGTTGTGCATGGGTGGGTCCTTTGTAGGCCTCTGATTTGCATTGGTTTCACCTGGGCCCTTATTGCTGTCTCCTCCCTGCTCCTGCTGGTGTAATGGTGTTGGGGAGGGTGTGTTGTGCATGGGTGGGTCCTTTGTAGGCCTCTGATTTGCATTCGTTCCACCTGGGCCCTTATTACTGTCTCCTCCCTGCTCCTGCTGGTGTAATGGTGTTGGGGAGGGTGTGTTGTGCATGGGTGGGTCCTTTGTAGGCCTCTGATTTGCATTGGTTTCAGTTGGGTCCTTATTGCTGTCTCCTCCCTGCTGGTGTAATGGTGTTGGGGAGGGTGTGTTGTGCATGGGTGGGTTCTTTGTGGGCCTCTGATTTGCATTGGTGTCAGCTGGGCCCTTATTGCTGTGGCCTGTGTTCTGTTACCTCCAGCTTTTTGCTGGAGGTATTTTCGGCGGATTATCTGACGCTTTTCTGGCACTAATTGCGCCTACACCGGACTCGTGATTGCTGATGTTTTAGCGCGAATAGTTACTGGCGCTTTTACAGCCGACGCTTGTACAGCCAGCAGTACTTGCGCCGGCTGTAATGGCGCCAGCGGTATTTGGACTTGTGATCCGATGGACCCTTAAATCCGGCGGTAATAGCAATACCGCCGGATTTAAGGGTTACTGCCAAAGTCGTGATGAGGCCCTGTGTTGTGTATAACTAGGTCGCATATCGATGAGACAAAGTGTTTATTGCCCCACTGGATTCATGCAAGGGTACAATTGTTTCTGCACTGTATAAAATGTAAGGTAGATTGTGGGCCTCATTAGGTGTGAGGCGGTAAGGGGTTAACGGCGCCGGTAAAGGATGTCGGCGCTGTTAACCCCATAATGCCTCATTACGAGGTCCCCTCGTGGGACCCGCTCAGGACATCTGGTCAGACCAGACGTCCTTTGCGGGTCCCGCGAGGGGATCAGCATGCTAACAACGGGCCCGTCATTAACGGGCCTGTTGTTAGCATGCTCCCCATTCCCATTGAGCCCTGTAAGGGCTCAATGGGAATGGGGATGGTCCGGGTCCGTGTTCCCTGAATGGGAAAATACTGGGCCGTCCAAGGTCGGATTGGCCCGGTATTTTCCCATTCAGGGATCACAGACCTGGACCCCAGTTTTGAAGCAGCCATGCCCTTTTGCCTCCAAACTTCTAATGATGCCATGTACCTTCAGCTCAGCTCCAAATGAGTTCTTCTTGTTATTCCTGTAAAGTAATCCTGGGTCCCCACCAACAATCTTCAGTGATACCTCAGGTCAGAATCAGAGTGTTTGGCAACAGACGGGAAGGATGACAACATATACTTCTAAGTCCCACCCATCTTCCTGTCTGCTGTATATCAAAGTGTCTCCCTAATTAACTGAGCCCTATGCGGCGCTCGGTCCCAACATGGGCCTCCTTTGAAGTAGGGGGTTGCAGGCAGACCTTTGTCACCTACAATTCACCTACTTCCCTGCTTTGAAAGGAGTGGTTCCAGACAGGACATTCACTGCCCTTCCATACCAAGGAGGGGTGTTAGTAACAAGTTGACACATTGCATTACAAGGAGGTGTTGGTCTCTTGTCTCCATTGTCACTTCCTGCACCTAGGCCTTCCCTGAGGCCTGCTAATTAACATTCTTCAGTATTCACCACCACCAGCAAGGTGTAACAATACAGATGCAAATCCATGGGGCCTTCAAATGCTAATCAGGCTGCCCACCGCAAGTGCTTTTGATGTACCCACAGCTGTCAGGTGTCAGCTACACATGACAGGGGAGGGCGGCGCTGGTAAGCTGTGTCCTCCTGGAGTACATGACTATTTTTCTGCTGTGCGGTGAGCATGGAAAATATGTGCAGGAATGGCCCCACATTTTTTCCAGAGGTTGATCTTCCATCATTCATTCTTTTTAAATAAACAAAAATCAAAAAGCCCAGATGAGTGCACTCCCCCTGTGCAGATGGTTGAATTCCTCACAGTTTTTCCTCTGGAATTTGTTTCCTACTACTTTTGGAGACTATCGGGCTCATCATAAGTTCCCCGGTCTGGAATAAATGCCTAAAAAAATGCCTGTAAAAATGCCCCTAATTCCATCACCAGCATTCTTTCCAGTCCGAAGAAACACAAGGTTGCAGGTGGGGGCCGTGATCTACCGGCAGGCCTGACCTGCCAGGAGTTTAAGCCCCTACTGGCAAATAAATACTGGATTCACTGGCACCGGTACTACTGGTGCCAGTAATTCTGTCAATCCCATGGAGTCCTTTGAGACTCAATGGGATGGGAACTTACTGGCATCTCTGCCGCCCGTAATATCCTGGTAATACCGGGCTAACGGGCGGGGGAAACAGTAAGGCAGTTTTGCTGGTATCCTGCCAGAATTACGGTGGGATACCGGCAAAACAGTAATGAAGGCCATATATATTCTAATTTCGGACTAGCTATTCTGTAAAATGTGATGTTCTGTGTTTTTACCCACACTTGCAATATCGGCTTAGCTTGCCAGTCTCATGAGATCATTCTTTTGGTAAAAGAGCACTCTATAAGTGATCTATAACACAGCAAAGTTGTAACTCTCAGTTTAAATCGAATGTCAGAATCACAGGAATTAGAGTCTTTCCTAGATTCCTTATGCTGTAGATTACTGGCTGTTACAATGGGATGATAAATCTGGACTTTGTTGTTTACAAAGGAGTAGGGGTTGGCGAAATTATGGTGGGAATTCTTTTTTCAGCTAGTTTTGCACCTTTTTCCGCCACATCTTTTGGCGGTTTTCTTTTAGTGCAGATGTTTTGTTTATGCCTGAAATTTCATTTTTGTGGTCCTAAACATATATAAAATGAAACTTCGAAATTTAAGCTGGAAAAATACCCCAAAAAACGATATTTTGGAAAACAAAATTTTGGGTGGAAATAAATCTGCAAGAGAAATTGGGGGATCAGGCAAATTCTGGTCAGTTTTCACTGTGGTAAGGGTCGACTGTGTTATGGATGGTCTGCAAGACTTCCACTGGCATCCACTGCCCCACATGAGTGTCCCTTGTGGTGACAGGTGCGGATGATGAGGACGAGGTGGTGGCCGTCAGCCTACTCATCCCTTCAAAAGGTACGAACTTTCAAACTGCTGCCTTGTGATTGGACCTGAGGTGGCGCTGCATGAAGGTGGTCCCGTAGGAGTACAGACCTGGTTTTCCACGACTGAGTGCACTCAGTGCATCGAACCTTGTCTGTCCGAGCCTTTGGTACACCTCAAACAGTGGTAAAATCTGCCTCACCCAGGATTCACCACGGGAGCTGGAGAGAGGGACTTCCAGTACCACATCCTCATCTTTGACTTGATTCACTTCTGCATCACCATGCTTGTTTTCCTCTCCACGTCCTCCAGATGGTGGTGTTGGTGGTGGTGGGGTAGCTAAAGTGGCCATAGTAGAAGCCATTGTGGTCTCCAACAACCAAAGAAAAACCAGCAGGTGCTCTCTCCTAGACAGCCAGATTCACAATGAGGATCAGTAATGGGTGAGTCCCTTTAGAGGGGCTGTCTGCGGACGGTGCGTCTGTTTGCGGCCACATATAGGGCTTAAAAAGTAATACAAAGTTGCCAGATCAACTAAGATAGGGTCTAGGAGTTCTGCAAGGGTAATGTTTCAGCTTGAAACACCCTAGATAGGCCCAAAATGCTGTTTTAAACTGTCCGGGGGTACGGACACTGTCAGCGGATACTTCAGATGCGCAGCACGGGTACGGTCACATAATGATGTCCCCGGGGAAACGACGCCTGTTCTGCGGACACCTATTGGTCAAAGACAGTGTGCGCATGCGTGGCAGTGTCTGCAGGACAGGCGTGGAGTCCCCGAACTAATTAAAAGTGCAACACGTGTGAGTGGGTATGTCCGGACACGTGCAGTGTCGGGGGCACAGTGAAATCAGGTGCGCATGCGTACCAGTGTCTGCAGGACAGGGGCACAGTTCCAAAACTAATTAAAAGTGCAACACAACACAGTGGACATATTCAAACAGGCCGGGGGCACCTCCATTTCTGTCACGGACATGCCAGAAAGTCGCACAGTCCGCAGAGCCCAAATTGGGCTTTAAAAAAAAAGAAAACACAGCAGCAGTACACAGACACACATGTTTATTGAAAACAAAAACATACATTTACTTAGGAAAGAGATGGGGAATCGGCATGGGAAACATATATGGGAGAATTGGGGTTTTCTATGCACTGTTCATGAGGGGAGCAAGGGATTGAGGTTTCATTGTAGCGTCTTTCATTTAGGGAATTTGATGGGAATTATTGGTTGGGACAGGGAGAATGTGCACAGGTCCAAGTCGGGCAGTGATATCGTACATTTTCCTTCACATGATTTTTCACAAACATCATCAACAGAATACATTATTATTTAGTTCATCAATTTTTGCTGATTAATTCATCAGTTAATTCTGTGCATTTGGAGTTAGGGGCTGTCTGTGCCCATCTTCAGGTTCACTCAAATGTAATTCAGGCCTGGTTTCCTCATTCCCACTATGTACTGTTAAAAAGAAAACCATGTTTTAGTGATATCTCAACAATTCACATCATTTTCTTTGCTTTAATAAATGTATTCTGTACCATTACAGTTGTTTTCTTCATCCATTTCGTCATGGGGGAAATGTTCCTCCAACCATTCCAGTGTGCTTGCCATTTCTGTTCAAAGAAAACAATACTGCTATTTGTTACAAGTCATGTACACATAATACATTGTAATGTTATAGAAATAATTACAGTGTACTTACTATTATCTAAGGGTTTCTTCTGGAGTAACTGTCAGGTGCTTGTCAGTGTGTAAGCAAGGTTCCACTGAGGTGATACTGTTAGGTGCACAGTTAAGCTTTGTGCTTGGTGCATTCCATTATGTTGTGCACCCTATGAAAACATACTTCTGGTTTCTCAAGTACAGAATTCCTATAACTATGAATTTTTGGATGTGGTGCATATATCTCTTATTGTTTCATGTACATGTCTTTGCCCGTTGCAGGATACAACAATGTAAGGTAACCCCTGTGCTTTTGGCAGTGTGAATGCTGTCCCAAGTCCGGAGACATTCGCACAGTCTGCAGACTCTGTGGCTTGCCATGTTGGGACTGAGGGATAAGTATGATGTAAGGGACATGTAGAAAATTAAGGGTATCCTGGTAAAAACCCAGACATTCAGTGAAAAAACTTTGTTAAAGGGATGTTATCGTTCAGTTACACTAATACAAATCTATCAAATTCAGTGGAAAAACTTTTTAAAGGGACATTATGGTTACAAGTCAAATCGAAAAAACCCAGAAATTCGCCAGTTATGGTAAAGTAAGCAACCGTAACTCGCACCACTACCGTGCACTGCTAAGACTAACACCCAGGACATCAAAGATGACATCACAATTTTCAAGTCCTTTCAAGTGGTTCTGTTTATAATTTTGGTAACAAGGTGTTAGGGTTGATCAGGAGCTTTATGAGAAACTACTTAATGTGTGAACTAATGTACTTATGCAAACAAAACATTATATTAAAGTGTTGTTAATACAGGAAGCTGATCATTCATACACATAAGAAATGGCTGCGGCATACACCGGAGGAGTAGAATATTTGTTATTCTGGTAATTTTGCTTTGTAAAATAATGAAAGATATTCTTGGAGAGTTTTCAGTAATGTCAGGCATGGAATACATAGGTTATAAGTCAAGACGTACTAGATTTGTGTGTTAGTACAAACAATACATATAAAGACTCACAATACATACAAATTAGCAGCACATACCAGCAAACAATAATATAGAAGACAGAAACAACATCAGTACAAAATGTCAATGACATTACAGTTCATCATCAAGTACTCAAATGAATTGTGTGTGTACGGCCTGCTTATTGGCCCGTATCTGTGCACCATGAACTGCCACCAAACCCTAAGGAAAGTAATTCTACAATATACAAGGTTAACATTTTCTACATACATAGGCACTTTTCCATTTAAAAATTCTTACTGTCAGTGAAGAAAACCGGTCGGCTTTCATATGTCATTGAACAAAACTAAGTGGCCCAGATGTATGATGTCATCAGTGATGTCATTAATGAAAATTGTGATGTCATCTTTGATGGCCTGGATTTTAATCTTAGCAGTGCATGGTGGTGGAGCGAGTTATGGTTGCTTACCTTACCATAACTGGCAAATTTCCTAGGGTTTTTCAATTCTACTTCTAACCATAACATCCCTTTAACAAAGTTTTTTCACTGAAGTTGATATGTTTTTATTAGTGCAACTTAACCATAATGTCCCTTTAACAAAGTTTTTTTTCACAGAATATAATTAGAATGGTAATGGTTTTGGTCTTGAATAGGAATACAACTAATGTTATAAAATTGTTACTTTACTCAGAGCAAACGTGTGATTGTGCTTTATGGGTTCTTGTAAATCCCAGTCCTGACTTTCTTAACTGTGTTCATGTTTCAGCACCTACAACATCTCCAGTCACACCATCGACTACAGTCACACCATCAACTCCAGTCACAGCATCGACTCCAGCCACACCATCGACTCCAGTCACAGCATCGACTCCAGTCACTAAGCCCACTCCAGTGACTGGTAACTATCATACTCCTTGCATTTAAAGAGTAACAACACAATGTTCTGTCTTTTCCCTTAATGCTTCTCCAGTTCCTTTTTTATTGCTGATGTCGCAGCAGTGACCTGCCATCGCCTGGCCCCTTGATGAACGCCTTGTTATCATGTATGTGCCCAGGAAGAGAGAATGTGCCCACAGGTAATGCAATGAGTCAAATTCCCAAAGGCTGTTCTGATGCAAATGAAGAGCGTGCCCCAGTGAAAACCACTCCCAGCACGTCCCTGGGTTCCAGGAGCCTAGGACTGACACTAATGCATGCATGCGGGTGACACAGGAATGTTTAGTGCTGGCCTGAGACCCTGGGAAATGCGCAGGTCACACTCATGAATGATATGATAAGATATACACACGTGTTTCAGAGCGCGACGAGGCAAGGGAGGGGAACAGGGGAGAACACATCAACGATCTTAGTGACGTGTGCATTTCTCAGAATCAGGTGTGCAAGAGCATGTCTATCCCTTTACATACAAGGTGTCAGGGTGGGACTGGGAGCGCTAAGCTGTCGCTGTCAGGTTCACTTCTTTCCTTGACGATAATAGTTCTATACACCATCAACGATGTCAATACAGATGTGTCATGAGAAGGGCTGCACCAGACTCCATGTAACATGTTTCCCAAAGAGAGTTATCTTGCATGGGTCACAGTGGGAGCTGCAATCAGATTATTGTTTGCACTTACTATGTTAAAATAGCAGTGCCATGTCCTGCACACAGGTCTTATTACTATGTGCTGTGTGTGTGATACAGATGTGGCCATGTGCCAGCCATGATCCCAGGGGCTGCTCAGGTCAAGGCCACATCAGGACCCCTATTAACCGGTGACCTGCTTCAGAGTTGAATGTGCATCTGGAAAGGGCACTGCAAGACCTGAAAGTGCCAGTCCCTGCACTGATGGGCGGGGGTGGGGGGCAGGCGGGAGGGCACTGAAATCTTTCAATTAATGCATCCCTGTGATGTTGTTTTATTTATTAGGTATAGCGCTTGTTGCCTCGGAAGAGGCATCTTGGCACTAGGAAAAGGTTTCTAATATCAAACAGTAAAAGGAGTAAAAAAACAATAGAAGACAACAATTGCCCAAAGGGACCATGGCAGCAGAGCAGGGGAGAGGGGACCCATTGTGTGCAACGGCAGCTCTTCGAACGTTTAAGATCTCCTTCAGAAGAAAACCCCATGATGGGGCAGGACGATGGAAGCCCTCTAGGAAGGAAAGGAACTCCCCCACCCCCCATTTAAGGGGTGGTCACTTCACCCACTCTCTGTTGCAAAGGAACGCAGAATTAAAGTGAGCCAAGGTTCAGTTGTTGAAAAGATAGCCCTGGACGACAAGACGTCCTCAGTCCCGTCAAGGCTTCCATTCATTCATGGTGTGTGTGGAGCACGCAGGGGGTATAAAAGCTGTGACTGACCCCAACGGCATCATCAACAACCAAGGCATGCTACCACGCGGACCACAGGGGTCCCTCTGCCCTGGGTTGACTGCACCCCTCATCTCCAGCATTGTCAGAGAAGTTCCAAAACTGTCTCTTGCACGGCTGCTCCAGCCCCTGACATGCCACCAAGTCAGTTTGTCACACCCTCTGCATGCTCCATTCTCTGGTCTCCATTTGCTACATAGTCTGCGAGTGCTGTAAAAGTGGCCCTTGGGCTCTGTCTAATCTGTGCGATGTGCCTTGTGATGTGCCGACACACAAGAAGCCCACTGCTGCTTCACTAGAGTCTGCATCAGATAGCCTGTTCTGTTTGTCACTTCCCTGTTCTTTACGCATCATTCTTCAATGCTGCCACTGTCATCCATATCACTATACCACTATAACTACAAGCACCAGACTTGCCTCAGCAGTAGCTGTTTCTTACTGTGGCATGGCATTTTTTACTTGGCTACATACAAAGCAAGCATGATACGTGATAGTGGCATTTTGGTGCAACCAGATAGCTATTTCTTAATGCGCTGCAAGTCTAGCTGTTTCTTACATGGCATGTAATTTGTAGAGGGCATCGATGATTAAGCAAGCATGGTAAGTGATATTCGTAGTAGCCATTCTATATAATTCTTACTTTGGCATGGCATTTATGTACTTGCCATCTATGATAAAGCAAGCATGATAAGTGTTATGACATGGCTAGACTGACATTTTGTTGCAGCCAGTCCTTTAGCATGAAATTCCATAAGGGGCATCTATGACAAAGAAAGTATGATATATGTTATTTCATGGTTAGACTGCATTTTGGTGCAGCCAGTCTAGCTATGTCTTACTTCAGTGTGGCATTTTTTACTGGGCACCGGTGATAAAGCAAGAATGATATGTGTTATTGCATGGCTAGACTGGCATTTTGGTGCAGACAGTCTAGCAATTTCTTTGGCATGCCATTTTTTATTGGGCATCTTTGAATAAGCAAGTATGGTAAGTGTTGTTATGTGGCTAGCCTGGAATGTTTGTGGGGCAAGTCTATCTATGATTTTTTACAATGGCAATGCATTTTTATTGTGCATCTATGATTAAGCAAGCTGATAAGTGTTATTATGTGGCTGGATTGGCATTCTCATGCACTGAGTCTTTCTATTTCTTACTGTGGAATGGCATGACATTTTTATGGGGCATCTATGTCCAGTTTGACTTAAGGACAGCTGTGGTGCGCACTCAGCTGGATATCCCTACCCAATCATCAAGGGGTTTTCCCACGAGCTCAGAGCTCTCAAACATTAGGTCTCACTGGTAATGAGAAAATACGCCAGTTCAACTGGAACGCACTTTAATGGCTTTTGGGAGAAGGACTAGAGATGCACTAAGATGCACTTAGATGGTTCTTTCCGTTGGGGACGGCAACAATACCATTGGTTTCAGGCCATAAGTGGTATGGTCTATTTAATGTATTTCTTATTGCACACAAAGAATTCCATCAGCCAGGTCTGCCCCAAAGGTAGTATAATAACCCCACCAGAAGATGCACTCGAACAACCAGTCTATCGTCTTGAGAAACCCAGGAAAACGACAACAACAAAAAAGAAAACGAAAATATCTGTCCGAATCTAAGGCATGTATGAATCGCACCATGCCTGTGGACAGAAGCCGCAGGCACGGCTCAACATCCATGCACTCTAGAATACAGATATGGCTATGCTCATCTGGTCTAGCAGCTCGCATAGCCATCCACACTGAAACCGCTGATGTGCCTCAACACCTCTGCCAGTAGCATACAGCAACAACCCACATGAAAAGTCCGTCAAGCTGGGCACACGTGTCTCTTGCACTAGGACTCTATCTTAAACTGTCAACAGCACCCGCCCACGTGCCTGAGTGCTGGGTTGCTTACTGGGGCCCAGCCAGCCCTCCTAAATACGCACCTGGCGGTCCCTGAGGGCGTTCCAACCACAATGTGCATTGATGGCATACAAATGCGGAAATGGTGCTTTATAAATGATGACTACAATACAATGCAATTAGGCAAGCATGATAAATCATAATGTGGCGTGGTATTTCTAATGGCAAAACCAACAGGAGTATGTTCTTACATGGATGGTCTGGCATATATTTGTGAAGCCAGCACAGAAATGTATGGGCACAGCCAGGGTGAACATGTTTGTATACTGGCAAATATTGTGGGCAAAGTCATCATCATAAACATGTGTTGGCAAATGCTCCTGTGCACTGTTGGTGACTTGCATCTATTTGAATATTTCGGGACTTACCTTACAAAACCCAATTGCAAGCTGTCTGGCTTTTTACCCAGTTTTTCACAGAATGAGGGCTGTAAAAAGCACCATGTTCAGCCTTTCTTCAAAATCATTTAGATCGGGAGAAACCCCCCACCAAACTCTGCTTGCTTAGAACAGACTCCCTCACTGAACTTGTGCATATTTTTGGAAAATATTTATGCCCCTCTAATTAAAACAATTCAACAGCGGCCATCGGAGAAGGTATCACCTCCAGCTGAATGTGATGACACTGGAAGTCTGGAACCCATTGCACGAGGCCCTGCAGCCCCTGACTCTAGTTGGATGAGTGAGTTTCATAGCTTTGGCCAGAAGCATCACAGGATCCTGATTACAAGGAACCTGAACAGGAGTCCTTCTGCACGGACCCTTAGAAGAGCAAGACCATCAGTCTCCTGACAGACCCTGAACTTCAGCACAGGGGACTGGGAGAAATAGGGAAATGGTGCTTTATAAATGATGACTACAATACTGGGAGAAATCGAAGCAGAGAGATGAAGCATGCAATAGTTGTTCCCAGTGCTCCAGATGAGATTATGAAGTGGGATTATTTTACTCCCTATGTTTTAAAGTTGGGAGTACA
Organism: Ambystoma mexicanum; assembly: GCF_040938575.1. NCBI lineage: Eukaryota > Metazoa > Chordata > Amphibia > Caudata > Ambystomatidae > Ambystoma > Ambystoma mexicanum. The sequence goes on from NC_090929.1 coordinate 1,687,147,527, forward strand.
ATGATTTTTTTAGGGATTAAAAATGTAAATCCTATTCCCAATGGGTATATTTTATAAGTGAGTAAAAATATGTTTTAACTGGAAAATAAAAAATGTTTTTGTAATAATTATTCCTTTGCACATAGTTATTCATGCAGATTAAAAGATACATGTTTACTTCTTCCGATCAGGCAGTGATAATGGCAGTTTCTTCCTGTGGTACGATGTGCACTACTGGCCTAAAAGTATCCATGGAGCTGTGAGGGTGTATGCAGGGGCGCAAGGTGCTGCGTGTCAGGTTCCCATTTTCTGCTTGGAGTATTTTTACTCCATATTTTGGGGGCGCGGGGTATTTGCATATTTGTACACCCTTTATCTGTAGGGCTGGTTGTTAATTCTCTGATGACTCTGACAGCATAGCCACCTGCATGGTACCTCTTCAGCATGCAGGCCAACTCATGCTGGTCTGCTAGCTTGCGTTGCAGCACAGGCTTGAGCCGCCGTGGAGCGGAGAGTTGCCTGGCATCTCCATGCTGTGCCATCCCTCATGTGGTGACAGAACACCGCCCTGGTATCTCATACAACCATCTGTGAACCTGCAATGGACCATAACCATAAGGGTTGGTGGAGTCAAACATCTACATCTAAAGTCTCATGACAGGTGGCAATTAGAGAAGCTGCTTCATAAAAGAAATCTAAATCAGTTGGTAGCAGCAGTACACGCCTCACTTCTTCACGTACACTATGATGGTACCGCATGGGAAGTTGGAGCGCTAGTTTCTTTCACACAGAAAGCTCCTAGACAACATAGACCACAGCGGTGGAAACTCTCCTCAGTCTCGCGGCAGCAAAGCCAAATAAACTAGAGCAAGTACTTTTGCAGTCTCTCGAGGTGTGGATAGGTGTGCCCACAGTCACCCAGGGCCGGTGCGGGGCGTGGACAGCATGTGAAGTTGCTCAGGGCCCCAGGAAGGTGGAGAGTTGTGAACAGGACAAAACACACTGGACAATTTAAGAGAAGTACAGAGGGAGAGAAGGACATTGTAAACTTGTTTTAAACAGAAACTTTTAGTCCAAGGATTGAATTGATGATTGAGAAATAAATTGGGCATCATTCCAAGTTTGGTGGTTTTTTGGTGGTAAATCCACTGAAACACCACAAAATATGTCACTGTTACCATCACTTGGTCCCGTGGGTTTATCACAGGATTACAAGTGGGGGTAGGGCACTCTGTGTCCCTGTTTAGGGGGTCCATAGGAGTCCATGGGGATTTTGGGTGAAATTACCACTGGCAGAATTAGCAAGTGCTAATTCCACTGGTTTTTGGAGGAAACGTGGAGGAGATTAATCCTCCACTTTTCCTCCAAATAGTGGAAAACATGGAGAATGTACCTCGAGCAACAACCTGCAGGTAACTCTGTGTCTTATGTCTCTTCTCTACACTCTTCCCTTCCGTATATACTTTGCTGCCTGTACCTGATTCTGTCTCTCCTCTTTGTTCTTTTACTCCCACTCATAAAAATCCTCAGCCTTGGCTTACTTCTGAAATGATCTCCTTCTGCTCCCCGTCTGGGCAAAGCTGTGCGGCACTGGAAAAAATCTAGATCACCACCTGATCTTGCTGCTCTTGCATCTTTGCACCCTTCTTTTGACTCTGCCTTACTTGCGGCAAACAAATCGTACTTTTCAAATCATGCAGTTTTTCTTTCTCGCCACCCTCGTCATCTTGTCCAACTTTTCCACAACATCCTGTCTCCTAAATCTCCTGACCCGTCCCTTCTTTCATCTCCTTCTGCCTCTGACTTTGCTGGTTACTTCGCATCTAAAGTTGACAACCTTTGTTCTGCTTTTGCTTCATCTCGCACTCCTCCTCCTTCCTCTTCTTCTAGTTTACGTTCCTACTCTTTATCCTCATTCTCTTATCGATTCTGATACTTCTGCGCTTCCTTCCCGTGCTCATCCAACGGCGTCTCCGTCTGATTCTCTTCCCTCTTCTCTTATTCCTTCTGTCTATGCCCATCTCCTTCCTTATCTTTCTTCCCTCATTATTTCTTCTCGTTTGACCTCATGTTTCCCTGCTACCTTTAAGCAGGATCTTATTCTCCCAATCATGACCCTTCCACTCCTGGACATTTTTACCACGTTTCACTCCTTCCTTTTCTCTCTAAAATTCCTGAGTGGGCTGCATTTGCCCAGGGTGCCAGTTTCCCAATTCTAAATTCTCTTCTACCACCTCTCCAATCTGGATTCCGTCCTTCTCATTCTACGGAGACTGTTCTTTCATCATTTTAAACTCTCCTCTGTACTTATCACTTACCCTTCTTGCTCTATCTGCGACATTCGATACTGTTGATCACACTCTTCTTATTTCGTCCCTTTCTTCTTTGGGTATTACTGGGTCTGTCTTTGAATAGTTACACTCCTATCTTTCTCGGTTCTCCTATTCTGTAACTTGGACTGGACACACCTCTTTCTCACTTCCTCTTCTCTATGGTGTCCCTCAAGGTTCTGTACTTGGTCCTCTCTTTTTCTCTCTCTACACTGCCCCACTCTCTACTCTTATTTCTTCATTTCATCATTCCTTTCATCTGTATGCAGATGATGCACAAATCATTCTCTTTTTATTCCTTTGACTCCATTCTTCCCTCCACTGAATCAACTTGCCTTTCTGCGGTCCAAAACTGGATGTCTTCACATTTTCTACACCTCAATCCTTCTAAGACTGAGGTTCTGTTTTTTTCTGGCTTCAACTATTCCGTCTACTCTTCCTCCTCTATCTCCCTCTTTTTCCTCCTTCCTCTCTGCCCTTTTTCTCTACTGCACACAGTTTGGGGGCTATCTTTGATCCCTCGTTTTCATTTAAACTGCATATCCCGTCTATTGCTACCTCCTGTCGCCAGGGGTGGACTGGCCTATAGGGAACTCTGGAGATATGGGCCCACGTTGAGCATTATTTCCATGGCCTCTTTTGGTTCACAGTCTACACCTGCCTGTCGTTATGTCCTTTTTAATATCCGTCATACTCGCCCCTATCTCTCATTTCATGCTATTAAACAACTTCTGTTCTGTCTTGTCTTTTCTTGTATCGACTACTGCTCTTCTCTTCTTCTTGGACTTCCTGCCTCACCTCTTCTTCCTCTCCGATCTGTATATAATTCTCTGGTTCATCGTCTCTTCTCTTTACCTTTTTCGCTCCTCTGTCACATCTTCTTTGCTGTCTATTTCACAGCTTCCCTTTGAATAACGTCATCTCTATCATTTCCTTTCTATTGTTTTTTAATGTACTCACGGCTTGACTCCTCCTTATCTTTCTTCGCTAGTCTTGTTCTATTCTCCATCTCCGGTGACATAGGGCCTCATTACACGGAAGGCGGTAAGGGTTAACGGTCACCGGTAATGGAACCGGTGACTGTTAACCCTTACCACCTTACTACGAGGTCCCTTAGCGGTTCGGTACTTTAACGCCTGCTTTTAGCAGGCGTTAAAAACCAACCCACTAAGGGACCTTGGTGCTAATTACGGCACCGCAAATTTGCGGTACCGTAATTAGCACCTTCCCCATTCCCATTATGCCCTATGGGGCAAAAATGGGAATGGGGAAGGGCAATGGTGGAAGGGGGAATTACCACCCCGCCAACCTTGGAATAGGGCGGTAATTCCCCTTTCCACCAAGGCGGTGCCGGTATTTTACCGGCATGGACCAAGGTGCTATTAGCACCTTGGTCCTCCACCTACCGTGTAATGAGGCCCATAATCGGCTTCACGCTGTCCCCAATCCCCGGTGCTTCTTCCCATTTCTGATCTTTTGCCCTCTTTGCCCCTAAACACTCATCTTCGCTCCCTTCTGTCTACTTAGCGACTTTCTGTTTCTCCTCCCCCACTTCTGTTGTTAGTAGTTTTTTGCATTACCATGTAAATTGTTCCATTTTCTAATATTTTGTAATAGTGCTTTTGGCGAAAGGCGCTTTATAAATTCAATAAAAGAAAATTCAGCAGATTTACCACTAGGTTATTCCACCTGTGATAATTCCACTAAACTTGTAATTTGGCAGAGGTGGAAAAATGGCAGTCATGGAATTACTGCCACCTTTTCCCCTGCACCACCAAACTCTGAACGAGGCCATTGTATTTTACATAGCACTCATTTTCAGGAGTCTGAAAGTGCTGTTAATAAATACTAGCATTTGTTTTATGCTAAACAACTATTAGCCTCCTCCTTGGTACTCATTCGTACAACCTAGGAAGGATGATGAGCGGTATTTGCCTTGTCAGAACCTTGACCCATAACCTGTAGGTTGCATTCCATTACTGCAGAAGGCTCATTTACCCCCTGAGCTGCTTTACTAGTGATCTTAGCTTTCTGTGTTCGGTGCGTGTCCAATGGCATCTAATGTGCACACGTTAGTGAAACCAAGAGTGTTTCATGAGACACTGTTGGCCATTCTCCTTGTTTTGGATCATTTGTTATGATGGTGACCTAGTTTCCATGTGCCTCTTAATGAACCCTTTGGAGACATGTTCAAGGATCCGCTGTTTGTTTGGAGTGAGGAGTGAGAGATTGAGATCCTCAGTAATTTGGCACTTTCCATGGTGATTGTGAGATAATCTCATATTTCTGTTGTGCCATTTCATGAATTTCTGGCACAGTTTCACTAACATACTGGCTCAGCAGGTAGAGTGAGCTTGAGTGAAGGAGTGAGTGTGTGCAAAAAAATACATAGTGCACTTGACAACGACTCCGGACCAACGAGCAGGACTGGTCATAGTTCAAAAGTCTTTTTCAAGTTCATTTAAATCCACCAACCCTCAGAGCCAATCATTTAAGTAAGGGGACACAGTCGCAACTAACTCTGTGGCCCTCGCCGTTTGGCAACAGTCAATGCTAGTCTAATACATTGGTTGGGATGCGAATGCTGTGCGAGAAGGGTATGAACGAATTAAAGGCTGGTTTGAGACTTGATAAGGGGGCTGGATGATGAAAGCATACAATATGACGTCATGTAGGAGATGGCCCGTGGAGTCTAGTTCGTTAGTTAGTAGGCAGGGGGAGACGGCAATGTTAGCGATTGATAACTACTGATCATATTTTCAGTGTATGTGATGATATTGTATTGCAATATCTTTTATTGGTGCTTGTTACACAATAAAGTATTGATGATTATGATGATGATGAGAGACAAAGATATTCAGCAAAAGAGAAAGTGAGACACAGAGAGAGACAGCTAGGATGCTGAGGTTGAGGCAGTCAGAAGAGGATGAAGGAGACGAACTATTACAAAGGAGGTCTGAGATGAAGGACTGTAATGGAGCAGGACTTTGATGAAGTAGAAGGACTGTGATGAAGAGGATGGACTGATGAAGCATTGTAATAAAGGGGAAAGAATATGGTGAAGGACTGTGAAACAGTGGCGGGCCATGAAAAGGAGTGTCATGTAAGGGGAAGCCTGTGAAGAAGGAGAAGGGCTGTGGGGAAGGAGAATAACTATGAAAGAAGACGGGTGAAGGAGAAGGACTGTCTCAAAGGACTGTGATAAAGGAAGAATCCTTTGAGGAAGAAGAAGGGCTGTGGGGAAGGAGAATAACTATGAAAGAAGACTTGGGTGAAGGAGAAGGAATGTCGCAAAGGACTGTGATAAAGGAAGAATCCTATGAGGAAGAAGAAGGGCTGTGGGGAAGGAGAATGACTGTGAAAGAAGACTTGTGATAAAGAACTGTGACAAAGGACTGTGATGAAGGAAGAACCCTATGAGGAAGGAGCAGGGATATGGAAAAGGGGAAGGACTGTGATGGAGGACTGAGACAAAGGAGAACAACTGTGATAAAGGGGAAAGACTTTCATGAAAGAAGAATGAAGACTGTGATAATGAAGAAGGACTGTGATGAAGGAGAAAGGATGTGGCGAAGGATTGACAAAGGAGGTGGACAGTGACAAAGAAGGACTTTGTGAAGGACAAGAACTGTGACAAAGGGGAAGGAATGTGACAAAGGATTGTGACAGATCAGATGAAAAGAAGTATGATGAAAGACTGTGAAGAAGGAGAAGGATTGACAATGAAGAATGGCCTCAAAGGAGAAGTACTGTGAATAAATAGAAAGACTGTGGTGAAGGAGGTCTATGCCAAAGAAGGAGACTGTGATGAATGAGGTGCACTGTGATGACGGAATAGGACTGTGTCAGAAGTGGGCTATGACTAAAAAGTACTGTGATGAAGGAAAACATATGTGGTGAAAGAGAAGAATTGTGATGAAGAAGATTTAATATAATAAAGGAAAAGGACAATGATGAGCGACTGATGAAGATGAATTGACGACGAAGAATAACTGTGACAAAGAAGAAGGAGTGTGGTGAAGGGGGACTGTGAGCGAGAAACTGTGATTTAGGGAAAGTAGTGTGTGAAACAAAGGACTCTGTCAAGGAAAAAAGGAAAAGGAGAGCCACATTACAATGCATCCTTACAGGAGGTGGACTGATCATAAAAAATGACTGTGATAAAGGACTGTGATGAAGGAGTCGAATTGCAATGAAGGACCATGACAAAGAAGAAGGAATGTGATGAAGGAGAAGAACTCATGTAGGACAAGGAATCTGACAAAGGAGAACTACTATGACAAAGATCTTACTAAGTTAAAGGACTGTGATGAAGGACTGCGATGAAGGAGAAAGTCTGTGATGAAGGAGGACTGTGACAAAGGACTTTGAAGATGTATTGAGATAATGGGCTGCGATTAAGGACACAGACTTTTACGAAGGGCCGCAGGAAAGGAGAGATACTGTGATGAAGGCAAAGGAATGTAATGAGGGACTGATGAAGAGAGGGACTATGGCAAAAGAGGACTGTAAGGAGAAGCATTGTGATAGAGCAGAAACACTGTGACAAATGTGGATTCAGCACCATTTCTCTTCTCGCTTTACTCTTTAGCATTGTTTTGGCCACAATGTGGTGCTTTTATGTACTAAGACTACAAGCAGCAAGATAGGATGCTGACACTAAGCTTGGATGCATGCAAACCGGTAAGGGAAAATTAGGCAAATTACACAGTATCCTCACACCAATCTGAAAGCTCGCCATAGAAATACTTTGGCAAATTTAGCTGGTCAACATTCAGCCAAAACTAAAAATGTTTGTGAAAATCCTTTTGGCTGTTCGACTGAGTGTGTTAGCCTGCATTGTGTAATTTCTCTGGGAGAAATCGATGCTTTCTTTGGAACGTCTTGACTTTTTAACTGTGTGATGGATTTGCACCTAACCTTCCAGATATCAGCCACTATCCTGTCAGACCTGTCTGGAGTGTTTCATGCAGATTTGTGAAACGGTTAAAATATTGTAAGCAATAGCATTTTGCAAACTGTTGATGCTATGAGGTTTCTCCTAAACTACAGCGAGGCGACGCTCACCCTAGTGCATGGCCCTGTCCTCCCCTAGTAGTGAAATCCCTGGGGGGTCCTCTAAAAGAGGTTAATGGTTCCTTTTTCATGCTGGACCAGGAAGGGATTGTAAGGCAATTTATTCAGTAGATCATCCTGTAGTTCCAGCTTTACTTATCTGACCCCTCGTGATTGGTTACCAGGAATATCTGCAGTGGAGTCGCGTGCAGTAGAGTGCACACTGGAAGTACCAGTGCAGTTGGGCTTTCCATGATCCCCCTGGATCACTGGATTCAGCAATGTCAATTGCTCCAAAAAGCCCTTCATCCAAATCCATTCTGATGGGTCAAGTGCTCAACATTACCGGCCATTACACCTTCAAACCCTTCCCAAAAAGTGGAACCAGTTGAATACTAAGATAGCAATACTAGCTTGCTCTTCCCACTGTATGTAATTTGCTGCTGACACTAACACATTGATTGTTCTGTTTTTCCAGGGATTAGTCCCGTCCGCCTCGTGGATGGTGGCAACGCATGTGAGGGGCGCGTTGAGGTTTTCTACAATAACTCCTGGGAGTCGGTGTGTGATACCTACTGGAACGATTTCAATGCAGAGGTGGTGTGCAGACAGCTTGGGTGTGGAATGGTGCACTCTGCCCCTAAAAATGCCTATTTTGGACAGGGCGATGGACGGATTCTCCTGGACTATGTGAACTGCCACGGGGACGAGCCCAGCTTACTGCACTGCCGTCACATCGGGTTCTACAAGAATACGTGTGGTCACTACAATGACGCGAGCGTCATCTGCTTAGGTAAGCGTGCAGTCTCCTACACCAGGTGCCTCCATACTGAGGTTACAAAGACCTGATGCGGACAGAAATTGAAATCAATGCATTTTTTTGCGGATCGAGTTTGTCGTGTCCTTTTAATCAGATCTTTTCTGCACTACACCACGCGTCGTCGCATATTGCCATTGTGTTGTGTATAATTTACAGTCATGTTGCATATGAGGTTTCGCCCAGTCACATCTTCCGGCATGTAGCTTGCTAGACTTGCAGAAAGACTTGATTGAAACTCATGAATCTGTTTAAAAATGCAACTTCTTTGAATGTTTGGGTACTGCCAGTGTAACAACTAAGATCCTTTTCCATTCCTTGTTGAGTTCAGTATGTGTGAGTTCATGGTACTCACTTTATGTCCGTCAGATATTTCCATGATGGCTCTCTTTACCCCCACACTCTTCTTCCATACCCTTCCCACCTCTACACCACATGTGTTGCTTATGCAGGTCTACCGCTTGCTTCCCTGTGTTGCTAATCCATCATGTCATTGAAATGTGTGATATTGGCCGACACGCATTGTACACCTTGGCCCAATACGAGGCCTGTGTCTGGGGGTGAAGCCACAAGCACATATTTTCTCTTTTCCCCCTCATTGCCTACTGGGCCAAGGGCAAACTAACTGCATCTCTGCACTCTCTCCAGGGTGTGGTGCTAGATGCAAGCTGCATTGCCCTAGTTGGGTAAGCACAAGGTTTAAGCCATAACCAACATATTGCACTGTCCACTGTCCTGCAGAGGTTGCACTGAAGACATAGCACAATTCCTATTTGCGTTTTAAACCTGCATACTTGTATTTGCGTTTAATAGTCTCTGAAATGGTAGTGTAGAGGTTTGAACACTCAACTTAAAAAAATGGGGCATCCTTGAGAGCTGGGTTTGAACCTCGCATTCAATGTTTTTTTTTAGATACATTTTTAGGGGCTGAAATGGCACATAATGCCCCACGGTTAAAATAAAATAATATATGAACAGTTAAGCCAATTCATATTTTCCCTCTTAAACAAAGGAAAGCTCCACTGTTCACATGTTTAATTGCTGTCATTTCCCTCCACAACGGTCTGCAATTAAAACATTGTGCCTGAGTGAAAGGTGTATTACTGTACATAGAGCCAATCTACAGAGGACCAAGCTTTAGCTGCACCGACATTTTTAGATTACTGTCAAGTGGTGTATTTAGAACTAGACACTACATAACACATTTGGCAAAGCAAGGACAGTCTGCACAGACACTGTTGTTTTGCTTGTGTGGGGAGATTACACCAGCCATCCAGAGGCCACACAATCACCACAGAATAACAATAACCAGTGCCATAGGTAGGTATTTAAAACCTGCCAGGTTGCTTTGGGCAAGGTGTCTGCAGGTTGGTAAAATTGACTGTGCTACACTGACTGAAATGTGTGCTATTGTGTTTAATAGATTGAGTGAAAACAAGACAAAGCAAAGCTATTCAGTACATATTGATTATAGGAAGGTACTAAAAAGTAAAAGGATAAATAAGGGACCATCTGTCAAGTAGCTACAGTGCTGAACAATCACAGTATCAATCTGTTGCTATGGCAACAGACATCCTCTGGCTGCTTTGGTTACCCTAGACATTTGAGAACAAGAAAGAGACATGAAGGAAAACATGGATTGGCTAGGGGGCCCGAGGGTAGGGCTATCTCCATCTATCCATGCATCACATCTCCTCAGCTGCCAAAACCGGCATATACCACACCCCAGGGACATGCAATGCCTCTGTTGTATTCCTTGGCATAACCAAAATACACCAACTGCACACAATCTAGTAGGCTTTGCTGCTGTTTTCTTTCTAATGTAGACTTAAATATGCTGTTTAAAAACGCGCCCCCACTTGAGCTGCAAATTCAAGGGACACTGCTCCCCCAGAAATGAGCATACTATTGGCTGACTCCCCATGGCCCCCTGGCTGCAGCGTGTTTAGTTGCTGCTTAAGAGCAACCATCAAGCATGACATCAAGGATCTGGTGAAGCTATTAGGAGTACATCCCAGTGCACAGTGAGGCTCTGTTCTGTGCCTGAGACGGTAGACGCGTGTGCGGGCCTCATAACCACAGCATTCTTAGTCTAGCAGTTGGAAACTTCGAATAAAAAAATAAAATTGGGAACAGAGTTCAAATCTTTCCTTCAGTGCTTTTTTTTAGGTGAACTATTAACCACCTAAAATGGATTACTCTTAATAAAACCAATAATTATATGAACAGCTGTATAAAATATCATTTTACAGGTGAAGAAGTTATATACTTTGGGGCACATTCTAAAAAGCAGTGCAAATGAAAGGAGCGCGGAGAATGCGCCTGTTTAATTTCCCGTGCTAGTATCAGAAATGCTCAGGCCACATTATTCGCCAAGGGGGCCTGGGCGTTTCAGGAGGGGTGCACAGTGGTGCACAGATGCGCTGCCCAGCCCCCTTTGCATAGATTAGCGTTGGGAACCCCGCTCCCAGCACTAGTGAAGGCTGGACACCGTTGCTGGGAAGGCATTTCAGCGAGACGGGACGTTAAAGGGCCCGCCTTGGTGAAAAGCTAAACAAGAAAACGCGTTTTCATCGCTGTTTCGGGGATGGAAACGCAAGTGTGACAGCATTTAACCCACGGCCGCCGCACTTACAAAAGAAAGTCATGATTTGCGCCTTCCCCTGCCCCTTATTTACAAAGGAGCAGAGGGACGACTCTAATTGCAGGGCTTTTAAAAGCACATCCCATTTATGAATTTGCGATATGTTCCCCTTATTTGCACTAATGTGCAAAGGGGGAAAGGGGCGCCCGAGTCATCATCAGATGCCCTTTGTGAGTTGGGCTTCTTTTTCTGGCGCAAGTGAGGACATACGCCAGGGCATCTCCTTATTGCACCCCAAAAAGTTTCAAGAACCTGGCCCATAGCGCTTACATGGTGTTTATACTCGAGCGGGGGAGTGGGGGGGCCGGCGGTCAGCATTCATTGTAATGTTAATAGAGAGGTCTTTATTTCTCATTAAATGCCTCCCCTCCCAGTGGCGACCCACATTTTTAGGAACTATGTTTATGTATTCAATGAATTGGCTCAGGACCACCAATCCCATAATGCATTAGGTTGTGAAATGAAAGCTCAGACCTCTCTAAAGATGGGATAAGCAGTGACTGGCCAGACCCGTCCCTCTCTGTCATGGCTTTTCCTGAAGCCAGTAAGGCAGCTGAGTAACACCTGTCTCAAGTTTAAATGCAGATTGAGGGTGGGGAAAGAGGAGCCAGGGGCTGGCAGCACTTTAGTGGGGCGTGGGGGCGTGATTGATTACTTATTAACAACATGGGTAAGAAAAATCACTCACCATCTTTCATTTGAAGAAACATATATTTGCTTTATTTTATTACATCCCTTTCATTAGAAAAAATTATTTAACTATTTAGAAGCCATCTCTAAACATTCACAGTCACTTACAATGAGTAATAAATGACAGACGCATAAGAAAAGGTGAAGAAGAAAAACCTCCACCACATAAACACAACATTAAATAAATAATGCCTTGATTTAATTTCTGTTTTATAAAAAACCTAATACTGTACCAGAGTTTGGTTTCGAAGCGCAGATCCGGGATTCGAACCTCTGTTGCTCTTGCTTCCAAGAACAGCGCGTGGCTCCTGTTCTATCCTCTGTTCAGTGAACAAAATTGTAAAAAGCTGCCCACACTACTAAACATGCGTAAAGGAACATATATGGTCAACTCTCATGTTCCAAATCCGACATGTTTCTGCCATTCTGGCCACAATGCAACATTCTTCAGGGATTTCAAACTCAGCAGAATTCATAGAGATCTGTTGTACATCAAAGGTCATTTGTCCACATTTCCAATAAATTCGACTGGACGTTCACTAGCATTTTGATATCATCCCCATGTCTACAAGAAATACAGAATGCAGGTGTAATGTAATCATGCTGATTACAGCACTTACAACTGCTGATGGAACCATTTGATAAATCCGCCATTGGTTGGAATGTTTTAGTGCATACGTACGCAATTACAAAGAACACAAGAGGCATATGCCATTACTCAGGGTGACTGACAGGCTATTATGCTAGTCTATGCAAAAAGGATGAGATGCCACGTCCCTGGCACTTAAGGTGTTTTTACCAACAATGCTCTGGCTACAATGGGCTAAAGGGTGCTTATTTGTCTGGCAACCGTGTGTTTTGAACAGGGCATGTATGTGCAGTCACTTGGGCTTCTTCTGACAAGGAGACACCGGCGGGGGAATGATAGACAGGGCTATATCGGCCTTTTATGCGGGATAACATGGTGCAAAAATAATAGTGTGATGTGTCCATGAAATTGTGCAATCTGTACAAATGGAACACACCTGCGGATTGCAAAGGATTGCTGAAGCCCTGGCGACACATCCAGTAAGTAACCCAGGCAGCAAAGGCCGAGCCAGGTCTATGTCACACAGCTGTGCAGAAATCGCCAAGGAAGGGATCCCCATCCAGAAAATGAGGCCACTGCGCACATAATACTCAAGGTTGTTATAGGGTTTAGACACTGGGGTCCATACAGGATTCAACAAGACGCATTTCTTTACATTAAGAATACACTGTCTTGCAAAACACCTTCTGGTCTTGAGGGGCATTATTTTAAACCTGTCTAATCCTGCTTCAGCTGCCCACGTGACACAATCTCTAGCTGTAGTGTGTCTTTCCATCACCCAGTACGGGGCTCCATCTGGTGACCAGCACCCACGTGACACACTCTCTGGCTGTAGTGTGTCTTTCCATCACCCAGTACGGGGCTCCATCTGGTGACCAGCACCCACGTGACACACTCTCTGGCTGTAGTGTGTCTTTCCATCACCCAGTACGGGGCTCCATCTTGTGACCAGCACCCACGTGACACACTCTCTGGCTGTAGTGTGTCTTTCCATCACCCAGTATGGGGTTCCATCTGGTGACCAACACCCACGTGACACAATCTCTGGCTGTAGCGTATCTTTCCATGACCCAGTACGGGGTTCCATCTGGTGACCAACACCCACATGACACAATCTCTGGCTGTAGCGTATCTTTCCATCGCACAGTGCGGGACCCGATATGGTAACCAGCACCCACGTGACACGATCTCTGGCTACAGCGTATCTTTCCATCGCACAGTGCGGGACCCGATATGGTGACCGGCACCCACGTGACACTATCTCTGGCTATAGCGTATCTTTCCATCGCACAGTGCGGGACCCGGTATGGTGACCTGCACCCACGTGACACGATCTCTGGCTATAGCGTATCTTTCCATCGCACAGTGCGGGACCCGATATGGTGACCAGCACCCACGTCACACGATCTCTGGCTGTAGCGTATCTTTCCATCGCACAGTGCGGGACTCGATCTGGTGACCAGCACCCACGTGACACGATCTCTGGCTGTAGCGTATCTTTCCATCGCACATCGCGGGACCCGATATGGTGACCAGCACCCACGTGACACGATCTCTGGCTATAGCGTATCTTTCCAACACACAGTACGGACCCGATATGGTGACCAGCACCCACGTTAATCTGGTTCCAGGTCCCAGGCCAGAATGCCTTACCTTCATTGGTGGTTTCTTATCCATCACTGGGCATGCTAGGTCCTTGGGCAGGGACTAATGCCATAGCCAGATAGGCTTATGAATGCTGCCAACCACAATTTGCCATAACTTCCACTGCATAATTCCCCTGATTATGGCTTGTGACTCAAGCACGTCCAGGGGCCCACGACAAAATATGACATACTATTGGTTACCACAGTCACCCTACTGTGCACTGAGAAAAACACATTGCCATATTTTAATTTTCTTTATCTGTCATTTGTCCACCTTTCTTCTCAACAACCTGGGTCTCGTGGACCTTTATTACCTTCTCCTACCTATGAGGTTAGTCTGTTTTGTGACTCATATTTTTCCTACTAGTGTAAGCACATCAGTCATTTTTCATTTGTATACAATCAACATTGTTTTCTGCTTTTCATATTGTAATATTTCATCTTCATCTCACCCATCTACTAACTCAATTTCTATACCATCGGCAAGTATTGAGAGCATCCTCGTTATGTGTGCATGAAGTCTACCACACAGGCACAATCTTGGTTCAGGGTCCTCAACCCAACCTCTTCCTCTTTGACCGGCACCTCCATCCCTCATTAACTTCCTTCCTTCACCTGGTTCTCCCGCTACCGCTCTCTCTGTCCCTGCCCTTCTCACTGCTGTACCAAGTCCCTTTACTCCACCTGAGAAAACCTTCAAAGGTGGAGACCTCCTTCACCTGGCTACTCTTAACGCCTGCTCAGCCAACAGACACTACACTTACATCTGCCTCCTTCTTGAAGACACTGACCATAACATTCTCACTCTAACAGAGACATGGTTCCGTGCCGGCTTAGTCACTGATTTTGACTTGCTTCTCCCTGATGGCTTCAAGATCATCTCAAAGCCACGACCTCGTCATACTGGCGGTGGGGTTGCCCTAATCTTCCCTGAGTGGGTTCCTTCTTCCGTCATACCCGCCCAGCTCGACTCTTCCTTTGAGTGCCTGGTCTGCAAGCTGGTCATCTCTCCCTCCTCCTCTCTGACCATTGCTACAATCTACAGCCTCTGAGCACCACCACCCTGTTCCTTCTCTGAATGGGGTGATTTCTGCTCCTCCCTACTTTCAACCACCTCTAATTTCCTCATGGCCAGTTTCAACATCCAATTGGACACCCCTGTCACAGCATCCACTCTCTTCCTCTCCATTCTTCCATCTGGCCCAATCCACTCGGCTAGACACACTCTGGATGCCATCACCCATTCTGACCTCTCTCTCTCGCCCCTTCTGGTCACTCCACTCTCTTGGTCAGACCATCCTCTCCTTTCCTCGCACCTAGGTCCCCTCGGCTCCCTAACTGCCTCCCTTAAAGCCCCGCCATCCCCGTTCACGAGCATCCGTCCGATGAATCGAGTTCAGCTGTTGTCTTGGCATCCACTTAGCATGCCCCCCTCTCCTCCACCACCAGACTCTACCTCTGACCCTGCCCTCAGCAACCTCCACTTGGCCATTACCAACACCCTAGACATTCTTGCCCCAGTCATGCAGATTTGCCTTAAACCCGCCTCCAAATGTAGCACCTGGCACGACTCTGAACCTGCAGCCCTGAAACGCAAGTGCAGAGCTGCGGAACGGAAGTGGCAAACCTCAGGATCACCCTCTGACAAAATGGCCTGCCGCCCGCTCCAAAGGCAACACAGACTCTCCACCCTTGCCAGGCACGGGTATCGGGTGCATCCAACAACACGGCCGAACTCTTTAAAATCTGCAGGGAACTAGCCACCCCTTCTGCAATCCCCTCCTCCCCTCTTCTGTCCCAGGCCCTCGGCAACGCAGTGGCAAAAAAGGCTTAGAAGGGCTGTCTTTTGTCTTCCACTGTAGTCATTATTTTCAATCCCATGTTCCCTCCCCGCTGCCCTGTCGGCGTTTCGAAACAGAATTGACTTACTGCATAGGCACTTAACAAATGCACAATAAATAAATAACTAAATCCAATGAACTGTACTCTTGCAGCTTCCTTGAGAGCGGTACCAGGAGGAATAAATAAATGAAAACGGTGGCAATCAATGTTGTCCACATAGAAGAATCAAGTAATTTGAGGAATTGGACGCTGTTAGGATGTAACTCACTTATAGTGCCGCGGGTTCCCTTCCAGCAGGCCCAGTTTACAGGCATGTTCCTGGATACTTGCAAAACATGTTGCTCATTCTTCAAGTCTCACATTCTCCATGCTTCAGGAGCAGTTCTAAAAGATTGTCAGATTGATAGTGGACCAATCAAAAACTGACCTCGTATTTCACAGTGAGCTCTGCAGGCCACTAAACATCTTGTTTTTCTGTTTTTCTGTGTTTCTAATCAACACACAATTCCCATCAGTCTGTAGCTGCTCTTTCCAGTGAAGGGAACTGTCATCTGTGGTAAACATCCATGTTCCGTTCAGCATCAGGCCTTTAGACCCCCCTTCTCGGCCACACCGACCGGCAGCAGTCAGTGCAGGACCATGGCGCTCTCGATCATAAGTCCAGTCATGCCCGATTGCTATCAAAGTGTCTCATCACACCTACGGAATGTAGTGACCAGGTTCTCTCAGGACTGGTATCTCCCGGCATTCTCAGGGGACCACCCAGTCCCATTTGTAACTTACTAAAATATCAGCTTTTGTTTTGTACGTTGGAGCCCATATTCCCCAAACCTGCCTGTGGGCCGTGAAGGGGTATCTCGCTATCTTGAAGTGGCACTGCGAGCTGAATAAATTCCTTGCATTCCTCCAGGGCCATAATGTTGATTCTACCCCCGAATCCTTACCAGGAGCCTCTTGCCAAGACGAGTGCTTGTTTCTGTCTTCATGGATCCCAGCTGGTTGCTCAGGTAATGATCACATCTCCTGAAGCAATGTCCTGTTCAATTCTCGGGCTTGCAAATGTGATATTGGATATGAGCCTCATTGGTGCAGTTTGTGGGATACTTCTTAAATCTTCTATCACATGGAGTTCCCCATTGCTTACACCTGTGTTCATCAGCAGTGAGCCGATTAACAGCCCTGTAGCTTTTATAGTTGGCCTCATCTCTCCTCATTCATTGTTCTTTTGTAAATATTCCAAGCGGAAGCTACAAAGTGTAGACCCTGCCATATATGGCCTTCCAGATCCCTCTGCACTTTGCCTCTGATCATGAACTTGTCCTTCTGCTGCACCAGTCGCACCGCCGCCGCCGCCGCCGCAGTAGAGAACAATTTGGAAACATGAAATGTCACTTGAAAGTTCAGAATCAGTCCGAAAAATGGCATAGGGCACAGCCTAGTGTTCAGAATTGTCTATATCTCTGGTTGTATTCTGTTGCCCAATATTGTATACCAACCCATATGGGGCTTCTCATGATCAATTCCTTTATCAATTTTTTCCTTGGGAATGATAAATTAGACACTGGATAAGGGTGCAAACAGCTCCAGACGCAGGCATTGTGTCTAAACAAAAGACGCCATCATCCATGAAGTGTCAATCACTTGAAATTGCTGTGTGTATCTCATCAGGGAACATGACACACCTGCTTTCCTGTGGCTCACACTAGCCTTGAGTACTTACAGTCTCTGACTAATACTGGCAGTCGCATTCGACAAATCATCTCACCCTTGAAGATTGCCTCCCCCATCACTGCTTCCTTTACCACTGACACACTTCCTTCCATCAGTGAGCCCCTGAAGAGCCCACTTCAAATAAAGATGGGTTCAACAATAAGTGGTCAGATTATTCGCCTGTACCGGTGGTGGCCACCCACATTGCCTAATCATTGGTGCTTCTTTCGTAGAAACTATATATTTGTGGCTACACTTTTCTTGCCCCACTCTGAGCCAGATGGTTCTTTTGCCAGAGTGTATATGTGTGATATCTTCCATTGAACTTACCATAATTGCATAAGTCATTTTCCATCGTCTGAAGATCCAGCTTACCCCTAAAAGGGATTTGGCTGAATGCTGTAGGCTTGGGTAACCAGCAGCATGTCTTCCTTAGATGCCTCCTATGAAGGTGACGCGACCAGCAGCGCATCCGGATCCTGCTCTCTCTCTAGATAATCTCTCCTTCTGCCGCCAGCTTCTTCCAGTTTCAGAGGAGGATGTGGGGCATCAGGGTCTGAACACTTTACATCAGTCGGCAGGCTGGATTCAGCAGAGCCCCACAGACATCTTCTCTAGTCCAATGTTTCCAGACCCTTCCTATTGTATTGATCCATTGATATGGGTTACGGCTGCCCTCTCTGACATTCTGTGAGTCTCAGATGGTTTTACAATCCTTTATCAGGCTATAGACCTCTGTTCCATATAGTGCTTTGGCATTGGGTGAGGGCAATTCAGTTCACTATTGTCAGGGCTTGTTGTCAGGGGAATGGGGTCTTCTAGATAAAGCCTCAGCATCCAGGTGGCTCCCCTCTAGCTCTCACTGGTGTAGGTGATACACGGGCAGGGCAATAATTCAACCATGTCCCGGCACACCCAGCTTTGCTGACTTTATAACGCCGGTCAGTATATTCTGACTTTCTGATTCTGGCAGTAAACTTGGCTCCATAAAGATAGTTTCAGCAATAGCCCCACCTCTGGGCCACACACTGAAAAGACTCAATTATCTTAAGGGCAGGTGCAAATTAGTGCTTTACAAGCAACATTTCTTCCCAGCAACTTACACTTTCCATCAAAAAGCACTTGTGTGGCTTGATCATTCAACACTTGACACTCCTCCTCGACTGGCAAATCCCTTGAAATGGGAACTAACCTGAAATGCACTTAACTTCACTGGACGTGGCAATGACCTCTATCCCACGCCATCGATATGGCAGTAATCGTGGCCCCATAAAATGGCCAAGGTTCTGGGGTCAGGTAGAGCCAACACTCTATTCATGGCACTTTATTCTGGGTCCTTTAACTTCCTTTCTTCGCTGGGTAAAACAAACCTGCCAGTTCCAGGACAATGGCCTAGAGGGTGCCTGTATAACACCTCTTCCGGAGACCTTTACTGTGAAGGTCAGTCATGTGGGTCATGGTAGGTGCTGAGACTTTAGCAACTGGGTTTACCACAAACAACTGCATATCTCACAGCTCTCTTGTGGGGAAGACATTTTGCGTAGGGTTTGGCTGGGTGTGGTATAATGTGGGTATGCATCTATGCTCGGACTAGAGAAAAGGAGCATATCCCCAAATGGTTATTTCACAAGAGTGGGGGAACACTGCGACCAAAGGAGGGATGATGACCTACCTCCAACTATCTTCAGAGTAGGGAATGGCTGGGATATCCTAAAGGTACATTGGGTGACAAGCACACAACCGATGGCCTTCTCACTGCAATTGCCAAAAGCTTGAATTAAATGAGGCTTTCAACAATCAACAAGTAGAATTACTGTGTGCTTCATTCAACTCCCTGTGATGACTCAGGAAGGATACACGGACACAAGTTGGACATGATTTTGGCTAGAGACTTTCATTAGAACACAGAGTGATTTGGAAAAGACCCTGCTGTCACTGCATTAGTGACGTTTCCCTACCTAAACTCAAAACTAAGGATCTGTCAGGGTCAGAATGTCCAAAAGAAAGACTGTCCCGTGTCCAGTTGTATTCTGACCCACACATGCTAAACAAAGGAAGTATAAAGTGAAAAGGATAATAGCGTTGCCCTTCAGTGTCTGGTAAATGTTCAAAAGAAATGAAAGATGTATAATTTTCACAAAAATAAGTTTCTCCTGGATAGATTTCCTTGCTCCAGAAGGTTCTTCCTTTCCCCTGGATTCTGTGTCATTCTCTTGTGTTATAAATAACAGTTCTTGACATTCCTGTGGGTCAACAGCAAAAGTAATCTTTAAGCTGATTGTCTTTCTTTTATGTGTGTTCAGATTACCTGGTGTATTCTCCTGCCAGGGTTTTTGGTTTCCCAGTCTCTAAGACCACCACAGCCTATTGTTCTATTGGCTATTTCTTGTATTCTGCTTACTTTCCACCTGCCGGCTATACTCCCCTAAAACGACTTCCTTGGCACCCTTGCAACTGCCTGGTATACTCTCTTTCCAGGCTTGCTGGATTCACACTCTTACAAATGCCTAGTCCACTCTCCTTCCAAGACCTCTTGAAAATTCACACTTGTAAATGCCTAAAGTTCTTTCCTTCCGGGGCTTTCTGTAATCTTGCACTTGGAACTGGCTGGTATACTCTCCTGCCAGGGTTTCTCTTGAATGCACAAACATATAGTTGGTTGGTATATCCTCCTGTCAGTGCTTTTCAGGTGTGAGCTCCTGCTCACTCTCCCACCTTTGATGGGCCTGTCTTGCAGCTTTCTTGGCTAAAATACTTGGTTTCTTATATGTTGACTTTTCACTCTCTCTTTTAGATACCCATAACATACATGGTCAAACTTGAAAGTCTCTCCTTTTCGGTAACTCTGCTTTCCCTCTTTCTATATCTGGTTTTACAAACCGTTCCTTTTTCCTTGTGGTTTCAAAAGTTACATTTATTTCAGTTTGGCTTAGTTGCCAACACGCCCCAGTGTTCCCTCTGTCCCTCTGTGGACTCACTGGTTCTTGATGGCATTTGCCATTGTTTCTATGGTCTACTGGTGACGGTCTCCTGCTGCCTTCTGCATGGCAACTGTTCTTCCACTGGTTCTCTGCTTCTGGGGGCTTCTGCTGCACTCGTCTGACTCGCATGGGATTCTGGCAAGGGAAGTGCTGTTCTACGACACCGGGAAACACCACGGAGCTCTCTTTTTGCCTGTTGCATTCCCACTGCATGTGACCTGCTTCCAGCAGCCGTCTCACCTCAGGATTCCGAGCTGGTTGGCTCTGCAAACTTCTTCTCGCACAGAGAGGAACAACACACTCCTGCCAGGATTCTTGCTTCAGTGACTTAAAGGTCCCGGGTACAGGTGTGCGCTCGCTGCTACTAGAGCACTGACTATGCTTGTGGATTCCTGTGCTCTGCATTCCTCCCCTACTCTTCTTTGTCCCTTGTTGTGGGGATTGTGGGAATAGTAGTCCCTTTCTGAAAACAGTGTATGCGTGTTTACAATGGGTTTTACAGGCAAACTAGGTTTGGAGGAATAGTATGTAGGACTGGGATAGTGTCTTTCACAATTTTACAAAGCCAGTTGGATTCTAAGAGTTGGCCTTTGTAGTTTAATGACAGATTCACGCTACCCTCCATGGGTGGAATGGGGGAGGTATTACAAAAGGGTATTAGGGCATGGGGAGTTGGAGATATATTTTCAGAAAGGGAAGGGGGCTACCATGTCTCATCAGACGATCCCCCGGAGGTTGTCTCCGCCCATGTGATCCTCCCTCATATATCCGCACCCAGGTCGTGGCCTCCGTCCCCAGGCCACATGGGAGGAGGTTACCACCGGGAAAGGAGTGATGACACTATGAGATTCGTCACCTTCTTTTATATAACATTCAATGAAGCATCACCAACATCTAATGGGTTGCCATCCAAGCATTTTGCAGCATAAGTTTCTTCTCGTTCCAATCCAACTTGGAGATCACCACGGCAGGAGGTTAAATTCTCATGCTCTGAAGTACCTCTTCAATCCCCCTCCCCCCCCCCGTTGCTGCCCTCTGTCCTATTGAGGCTGCTTTATAACCCCCTTACATGGTATTGCTGGGAGTCCATAACCACAGCAATCAAGAAAAGTGCCAATGCAGAGGGTGTGAGAGGTGCAATTAGGAACCACCTTACGCCATCAGAAACAGAAGCCGGGACATACATTGGGTCATTCCACCATAATCCACTACTCCAGTCCCTCCTGTAAATTGCAAATTACTGTAAATTGACCTTCATCAATGATCCATTGGTGACTTTCCTGTTCCCAATGTTCTCGCCCCACCATCCGGTTCAAGTCGTATCCACATTTCAACAACATCATATTGTTAAGCACCAACATTTGTGACTGCAGTACTTTTCTCTGTGACCTTTACTAAATGTTTCTGTTTGAAGCACTATTTCAAATGAAATAATAAAAATGAAAAGCTCGAAAAAGCTGGAAACCCCAATGCTCCCTCAGAAATGGTACCATGGTCACATGCCTATGCCAGGAGAGTCACTCTCAGCCTCAGCACACACAATAACCTAGATGACCAACCCCTGGCATAAAGAGTGACTCACCCAGAAGCACAAGTGTGGACCCAGAGCACCCTGGATCAGTCCCAACCAATGGACAGAATACAAACCCTTATTTAGAATGAACTAGAAAGAACTATAGGGGTTCTAACCTCTACGAGCACCAAACGACTAGACTCAGCCAATACATGGTTTAGTAAAGGTCCTAACATGCCACAGTGTGGCTCAGAGATGATCCAATCATAAAGTCTGAGCAGACAGGAGATGGCGGATAGCGTGCCTCCTTCCCCGGGGTTTGGTGATGTGGCCCCAGGGCAGGATTCTGTGTCCTCTCCAGAGAGCAAGGCCAAACGCGAAAGCTTCTAACAGCAGGAATCTGGTAAGAAGGGGAATCAAAGTAATGTCCAAGCGAATCTTGGTGAAAAACTAGGAGCAACTTCACTCACTAACAATCGTCTGCTGCGCGGCTCAGTGGGGAGATAGAGTGACGCTATCACGCCTCTTGCCAGAGAGTCTGGTGACACAGTGGGATCGCCACACGCATCGTAGTTAATAACACGATAGTGATAATGCTATAAGAATGGGTCCTGAAGAGGGAAACAATATATATAATATTATTAAATATATGACTTTACTCAGAGCAAAATTCTGATTGTGCGTAATTAATTTTTGTAGTTCCATGTCCTTAAGGTGTTAACTGTGTTCATGTTTCAGCCCCTACGACAACTCCAGCTGCAGCCTCGACTCCAGTCTCAACATCGACTCCAGTCACAACATCGACTTCACTCAAATCATCGACTCCAGTGACAAGTAACTAGCATTCGGCTTTTATTTAAAGTCTAACAATACAATGTTCTGTCTTTTCCTTTCATATGCTCCCCCAATTCCTTGTTATTCCTGATGGCGCGGCACTGACCTGCCATTGCCAGGCTCCCCTGGTGAGTGCTTTTTTATCATGTATGTGCCCAAGAAGAGGGAATTTGTCCACAGGTAAATGCAATGAGGGAGTTGGATGCCGCCATCATGAGGTTAGAATCGCCAAAAGACAGGCAGGGAATCATGTTACTGGTGGGTATGGTAGAGTCCTACTCAAAAAGTGCCGCGCATTTTGCAGATCGCTGTAAGAACACTAGAGAATTGGGCAAGAACGGTGCTGTGCTTAAATGGATAGTTGATTGCCAGAAATAGATTGATGATGTAAGGGCAGTGATAGTAAAAGCGCCGGCCTCAGGTCACTTTGACACAAGATGTGAAACGTGCACCATGACAGGTGCTAGTGATGCAGGTTTGGGTGCTGACCCAATGCAAAAGCAGAGGGGCATCGAGAGAGTAATTGCATTTGGCTCCTGAGTTCTGGAAGGACGTGAGAAGAGCTACTCAGCAATAAAAAGGAAGACCCTTAGTATCATGGAGGTGTCAATAAGCTCAAAGCCTTTCTTTGGGGTTCAGCATACAAGGTATGCACTGACCAGAAGCCCTTGGTGGAAATATTTATGTCTAAGGGGCTGGAAGGAGTTTACCCGCCACATTGTGGGATGGGTTACGTCGATGCACGGGCATCAATAAGTAGTTGCACGTGTACCATGTAAAGAGAATCAGAAGCAGATTCTCTCTCCAACGGGATGGGAGGCCAACGCCCATTGTAAGAGTTAGAAGATGATCCTGATGTGGTTTTTCAGGTGTGTGAGGGCACCGTCACAGAACAACATTGAACAGCTGCTGGTACAGAGGGTGGTGAATTGTCCAGAATAAATCATTTTGTGAGAACCAGTTGGGAAGGCCGGACAAGTGCTAGGAACATTTCACTGGATCATAGAGGAGTGAAGTTCTGAAGGGGAGTATGGTGTGCCCCCGGTAAGGGTAAGAAGGACATTATTGGAGGTGGGACATGAGGGGTATCTCGGAATGACCTAGAGCAACGGAAAGTTGAAGGTGATCTATTGGTGGTCTGGATTAGATGTAGAAATAGAGGACCTTGTTAAAGGTTGTAATGTGTGCACAGCATTGGTGTGACGCACCACAGGACTGCTCGTTACCACCCTGAGACCAATGGGGCTGTTTGTCAGACACAAAAGGGAGGGTATCAACATCCCCCCCTAACCACGGAAGCCAAATGGAGTATTACCCTACCACCTTGGTTGGCATGGGTTAGTGATTTCGTACTTACAGGTCACCACAAGTCAGCCAATGGAGGGAAGAGGGTTAGGGAGAGGTTGTAGATAGGTAGTGGGAAAGAGGGTTAGGGTAGCATAGTGGATGGGTAGAGGGAGTTTAGGGAATATCATACAATCTTCATTACACAATGTCCTACCTGGTGCGACTCAAACATGCCTTAATTAGTGTCTATGCAACACAATACATACACTCTGGTCTTTCTCCTGCTCTCCTACCCATACATCCTTCACCCTATGGGGGCCTTAATACCCACTTTCTACAAGTACTGTCATGCCAGATGCATCACTGTGTGCAATGCATTGGAACATGATATAACATGATGTACAAAATGACACATATACATCATGGCATGGAAACACATAAATTATGTCAGGGACAAAACCTTGTGACAATGGTACACATTAGACAATGGTGCTCACTAACACACAAACCCTTACAGTACCCCCTCTCCCAGGGCCCTTCAAAGGACCAGGTTTTTCAGGATCTTTTGAAACTGTGTAATCAGTCTGGGCGCCGGCACTGGCTCTGCCGGTTCCCAGGAGTGATCTTCTGGTCCATGACCTATTCCCTCCACCAGGTACCACAAATGCCGTCGATGTTTTCTTGAATCCAAGATTCTCTGCACTTCATATTCCTCTCCCCCATCTTCCATGAAGACCCGCGGCTTCTGAGTTTGTGCAACAAGCGCTGCAGGTTTAATAAAGAGATACATGAAATACAGGATGTATGTTTAACCTTCCAGGCAACTTCAACTTCTCAGCTGTATCTGATATACATGTAATAACCACATACGGTCCAATGAATAGTTACATGTGTTTACCTTCATCCACCATCTTGATGTTATGTGTAGACAACCACACCTTGTCCCCACCATGTATTTGGGGGTTTCCTGTCGCCGTTTATCTACATAGCTCTTGTAGGTCTCTGTAGGTTTTGGCATGCCTTATGTCTGATTGCCACAATCACCTGTTTCCGCTCTGCAAGAACTGATAAGTTGACTGATGTTGGAATGTGTTCTGGGAGCATTTTTTGCTCTTGTCCATACACACACATATTTAGTGACATACCCAGTGATGCCTGTTCATTGTTGTTATACATAAACTCTGTTGGCCAGAAAACTCTCACCCATGAGTTCATACCATCAGCCAAAAGACAGTGCAGGTATTGCTACATGGTTTTATTCACCTGTTCCATTTAACCATCAGTTTGTGGGTGGTAACTGGTAGATAGCACATAGTACATTCCTATCAATCCACAAAAAGCACAGCAAAACCGGGATATGAACTGCGAACCCCGTTCAGACGCAATGGTGCGAGGTAACCAGTGTAACCGTACAATGTGCTGAAGAAATAATTCAGCAAGCTTTCCTGCTCTCGGAATACCAATACATGGGACAACATGGGTGTGCTTGGAGAAATAATCAACCATAACGGTATCATGTATGTTATCCTCAGGTAATTCCATAACAAAATTCCATGGCAATATGGGACCAATATCCCTCTAGTGTGGGCGGTGGATGCAGCAACCCCTTTTTGTTTAAATGGTCACCCTTGTTTCATCCTTCACGTATCATGTTGTTGTATGTAAGCATGTACTTGTTTTTGCAATCGTGGCCACCAGATATATCTTTCCAACAACTGTCCAGTTTTTCACTCCCCCACATGTCCCCTACTAAGGGAGACTTGTGGCACCCCATTAACGTTTTATCTCTCAATTGTCAAGTATGGAGAAACAAGTTGTTGGCATAATAAGGCAACCCTTCCCGTACAGTTCTAAGTGTGTCCCAGGAGTTCCATGCCAGTAACTCTTTTTTGGAAGTATTCTTCCTGTAGTCTTCCAATAGATCTTGGGTGACTGCTCCTACAATCCTGTCAACTGGTGTTGTAGGCCGGAATTCTCTCTGAAGCCTGCTGCCTAGCTTGTGCATCTGCCTTGCCATTCTTTCTAACTGGTCTGTAGGTGATGATGAAATCAAATTCTCCGAAAGTATTGTGCCAATAGCTCGTAAACTGTGATGTAGTAATTCTGCTCAGAACTCGTCAATTTGCATGAAAGAAATGCTAAGGGGTGCTTGACTCCTGCCTGATCCTTCTGTGAAAGAACCAACCCCACTGCCAGATTTGAAGCATCAGTGTCCACCTGAAAAGGTTAGTCCTTGTTTGGATGTTGCAAAATAGGTGCCTTAGTGAAAGCCCCCTTCAAATCCTGAAACGCCTGTTCAGTCTCCTCATCCCACTTGAACTGACTTGATTTTTTGAGCAACCGAGTAACTGTGGTAATGATCTGTGAAAAGTTAATGATAAATCGCAGATAGAAATTTGCAAAACCCAAGAAGGATTGCACATCCTTCACAATCTGTAGGGATGGTCAATCGGTAACTGCCTGTACTTTTTCCTGATCCATCTCAATCTCCTTAGGTGTTGAGGACAAACCCCAGAAACTCCACCCTGGAAGACAAATTATTCCAGTTTGGCATACAGTCAATGTTCCTTGAGGCATCTCAAAACTGCTTGAACAGGTTGCACATTGTGTTCCTTTGATTCTGAACAAATCAGAATGTCATTGATGCATACAATTACAAAGAGGTCGATGTAGTTCCTCAGTACGTTCTGCATGAAGTGCTGGAATGTTGGTGGAGCATTACATAATACAAACGGCAACACCAAATGCTCATACAGACTGAATTTGGTCCGGAATGCTGTCTTCCACTCATCCCCGGCCTTAACTCTGATCAAATGATAGGCCGTCCTTAAATCCAGCATGGTATAAACCACTGCTGTTTTAACCTGGTCTAAGAAAACAGATATCAGTGGCAAAAGAAACAGGTTTTTAATAGTTACTTTGTTCAATGCTCCATTATCTATGCAGCTCCTCAAAGTATCCTCCTTTTTGGAGACAAAAACCAAGGGGGTGACACCAGAGATTTGGACACCCTTATAAATCCATGTGCTACCATATTGTCATTATATTTGCATAACTGTTGATTCTCCTGTTCGTTTAGAGCATATATATTACTACAGGGTAGTTTAGCATTGTCTTCTAAGTCAATCACACAATCGTAAATCTATGGGGTGGTAAAGATTCCGCCTTTCCTCTGTCAAATACTTCAGCATATTCTGCATAAACTTCAGGGAGTACCATCTCCACTGTACCAATGCTTTTTTGACACGCAGCTCCCTAAACCATGAAAGTTGCTGGCCCTGCCAAATCTTGTACATGTCCCTTGCATTGTTCAGCATTGAATGACAATGTGCGCTCTACCCAGTCTATGGTCGAATTATGGGTCACTAACCAAGGCATTCCCAAAATTACTCCAAACTGAGGGGCAGCAATTAGATCAAACATTACTACCTCTTCATGCCCTGGCAATAATATCATTCATAATGGCTGAGTTTGAGTAGTGATTGGGCCTGAAGTCAGCATGGTACCATCTACAGATCAAACTGGCCCTGTCACTTCCTTGACTTGTGTGGGCAACTTCAATTTATCAGCTAATAGGATATCTACGAAGTTACCTGTCACCCCAGAATCAATCATGGCCGAGACAGTCAACTTTGTCGTAACGAAAAACAGAGTCAACCATATGTTAGCAATGCAATTTGGGAACCCTTCACTCTGTGGACTCGTCAATTCAGTTCCCCCTGTTGACGAGCCTTCTCGTTTCTCACCTCTGGCTGTTGCTTCAAACCCCCCCTCTGTTGAGGTGTAATAGGACAATTGCAAATTAAATGTCCCCTTTTGCCACAATATAGACAGAGATTGTCCTTCTGCCTCTTCTACACTTCATCTCTGTCAGGGTGCCTTGCATGCTTCCTATATCCATAGGTTCACTCTCCATCTGTTGTATACTCATCTCTGTATGCTTATCCAATCACAGAAATGGAACCACACTTCTCTTCTTTTATCCCTTTCGTTCACCGATTCGGTGATCCAAGTCGATTAAATTCAACCTTTTCTCACCTTCCCACAGAAGCTTAATGTTACCCAAGATCTGGTACTCTCTAGGCTTGACTATTGAAATAGCCTCCTCCTGAATCTTCCTTCCTCCACTCTGTGTCCTCTCCAGCTAATTCAGAATAGTGCAGTGAGACTTATCCTTGGCCTCGTGCCCAGGGGCCGAATCTCTCCTGCCCTAAAAAGTCTTTACTGGCTCCCGGTTGCTTCACAGATTAAATTCATATCCCTCTGTATCATCCACAATGCTTTCTGGGGCTGGGGACCACACTATCTGCAACTCTCTCTTACTAAATATGCTCCCTCTAGACAACTGCGCTCCTTTGGCACTAACTCTTGTGTGTAAAGCTTTTTGCTAAACAGAGGGCAGGAGGTCGATCTCTTTCCTCAGCTGGATCCAGGGGAGTTGCTAGGTCTGGAAAAGACCCGGGGCTAAGCTGATGTCAGAACTGTTGGGACTGGGGGCTAGCTAGTCTTTTCGCTGTAGCTCCTGAGATTCTATCCAGGGCTACAACCAAAAGATCAGGGGCTCTAGCCCCCATAGCCCCCCTAGCAACGCCCCTGGCTGGCTCCCTTCTTCGGAATAGCCTCCCTTACCATCTTCATCTTGAGCAGGACTTTCTTAAATTCGGGAAGCTCCTCAAGACTTTCCTCTTTACCTTCTCCTTCCCCCCTACTCTCCGCTGCTAATCTCACAGTTGCTTGTTTGGTGTTCAGGGCCTCTATGCATCCTCGGTGCCCTGACCTCCCAAACCGAATTGGCCCCCAGCTTCTGTCTATCCCCAGCACTTGCCTCAGCTCACCCTCCTCCCTGGAGACTTGCACTCACCTATCCCATTCCCCCTCCCTTCTGCACTTGCACATTCTGAACACTCACAAGGCATATTACTGTATTTAATATGTTTATGTATTTCGATCGCTGTTACTTCCCCATGCCCCCTCCCTGATGTCCTTTGGGCACTTTGAAACAGTATTCCCTTCCTTTATAAGCACCTAACAAGCAAACAATAAATAAATAAATAAATAAATGAATATGCACAAGTGGTGGACTGAAGCTCCACTTGTGCTATGGCATCTTTTCATTCTTCTTTTAATTCCTGGTAAAACAGTTGGTTTGCCTCTGGCTTATCTGTCTCTATAATGAGCCTGTTAAACTGTGTGATGTAGGTCACCAAATCTCTCGTTCCCTGTCTTAGTGCAAGTCCTTCTTTGTCCTGGGATAGCGAGACATTCTTGCAGTCAAACAACCCCCCAAACTCAGTGTTGAAGAGATCCCAGTTGTACAATAGAGGATCATCCTTCTGAACCAACGGGTTAGCCCATGCAGCCGCATCCCCAGACAATATAAAATGACACAATCTGTCCTGGCCTGTGTGGTGTCGAAGGCCATGGGTTTGCAAAAAAAATGAAGTTGGCATTGGTTAAGAAATGTAAAATATTTCCTCAGATCCCCAGAGAAGCATTCTGGTGCCACTAGCGGTAAATTCAAAGGTTGGTTAACTACCACTGTTGTCCGCCTGCCTGTCATGGAGGATGAAGCTCCCTGCAATAGTATATTCTGGGCTACCAACCCATTCACCTGCTCCTTTAAAGCTTTACAGCTTCATCACGAATTTGGCGGTAACCCTTAAATGTGGCAGTAACACTATTACCGCCGCATTAAGGGTCTGCCAAATCATGGGTTTGGCTGCATTTACCCCTGGCTCTGAGCAAGGGGTAAATACGCCAGGAATTTGCCAACTTTTGGTGCTATTACCGCACGGTAATACCGCCAACGGTAGTTGCACCAAATATTCCCCATTGGGCCCAATGGGGAATGGGGAATTTCTGAATGGGCCCAATGGGGAATGGTGAATTACTGTTCCACCAAACCCATGATCTGGTGCTAATAGCTCCAGGGGGTTGGCGGTAACGATATTAGCTCCTGCGATATCCCGGCGGTAATACCGCCGGGATATCACACAACTCATGATGAGGCCCTTAGTCTCTTGTCTTGAATTCACAAGTTCCACCTGCATATCCTATAAGACCTTCAATATATCTGCTAATGGCAGGGAAGGGGACTCCATTTGGCTTGGGTAGCTCATCTTCCCGTTAGTGGGCTGATTGTTATGTCAGACCCAAAAGTAGAGGTTACACACACCCCATCCCTAACCACAGAAGCCGAAAGGTGTATGTGCCTTTTGGTGGTTTGCTCTAGATACATCCAGTACTTGATGTAAAAGGATTTCCGCCATTTCACCAAACATTTTTTATACATCACAAATAATGTAGCTTGAAGTTGAAGCAGTGTTTTTTCAGTAGCACAATTCCAGTGCTATATCATTCTTCTCCGTCCCAGTACCCCATTAATCCTGCCACCTCCTTCCTCGTCCCATTAGTAATTACTTCTTCCGGCAACCAAGTTTTTTAAGGAGCATAATCTCAAATTGAACCTGGAAAAAACAAAAATAGTTCAATTTGGTAACCCCAATAAGAAGCTTGAATGGGCAATGATCAATGTAAACATCGCAGTGGTCAATACCTACAATTGCTTAGGGATTCTGTTTCATCAGAGTGCCTCCTGGTCCGACCATATCAAAAGGATGACAAAATGAGCACAAACGGGCCCCAGAGGGTTGACAAGTTTTTATTATAGTTATGGGGGCAGAGACTTGACAAATGCTGAAGGGTCATGGAAATTAAAATTCACACATCCGTATTGCACGGTCTGAAATATGGGCACACGCCGACTGCACATGGCTGGGCATGATGCAGAAAGATTTTCTAAGGAATTTATTAGGAACGCCCTTCGAGCAGAACTTGGTGTTAATAGCATAGCAGTTCCAGCAGAGCATACCGTATTGGAATTTTATCTTAAAACCAATATATTTGAAACCCCAAACCGTATTTGGTGAAATGTAGCTCAGGAAATGCTCTTGTCGCCAGCCAAAGAAAAATATACATGGTACAAATATGGCAACAGATTGATAAACAAGTGGGGCATCAATCTTAACCAAATTAACTCCCCAGCCATATTAAAAATCGTCCTTAGGGAAAAGGGTCTCAGACTCGAAGATTTTAGAATGCTGATTCGTATATCCTGTCTCCCATCGATGTCACTGTATGTTCCCTTGTGCGAGAATGTCCATGACATCTCCCTGAAATCCCCAGAGCACAGAAAAATGATGCTAATGGTCCGACTAAACATTCTACCATTTACAGCCAGAATACCTTGGCTTGGCGGCCGTCAAGAATGTTCCTGTAGGACGGGATATGCCCCCTCTTGATTACCCTTAGAAGACAATGCTTTATTTTCTTTATTTTGGTATTCGGGATATTTTCGAAAGCAATGGCCCTCATTAGGACCCCGGCGTTAACCAATGGTGCTGTTAGCGCCATGGTTAACGCCGGAAACTTACCGACTCCGCCATGGTTAAATGGGGAATTACTACCCCATTCAAAGGTTGGCGGGGCGGTAATTCCCCATTTACCATTGGCCCTACCCCATTCCCTTTTTTGCCCCATAGGGCTCAATGGGAATGGGGAAGGCGGTAATTACGGTACCGCAAATTGTGGTACCATAATTACCTTCAAAGTCCCTTTGCGGGTCCCTACTTTAACGGCTGGTCCAGACCAGCCGTTAAGGTCGGGAGCCGCAAAGGGACCTCGTAGTAAGGCGTTAAGGGGTTAACGGCGCCGCAACCTTTTACAGCGCCGTTAACCCCTTAACGCCAGGGTCCTAATGAGGGCCAATGTCTCTTTTTATGAATTGGAACAATTTCAATTTTATATCTGATGTATGTACTTTTGTTAAGGAAGGGCTCAAAATATACAACAGACCATTTTTAAATTAAGAGAAACGGGGGATGGCGAGGCGCGCACGCCAGTTCCCAGTCAAATTAGACCTGATGCAAAAGTAATTTGGTTAGATCCCAAAAAACAATTTAACAAGTATTAACAGGGTTGAATCCCAAAAAATTTAAAGTATTAACATGGTTGGATCCCATCTGCTGTTCAGTTGCTCTGTTTTTCTTCTCCTCCTAGCGCTTTCCTGTCACAATCATCAGAGAGGCTCTGCTGATATTCAAGTGATTCCAATTAGCAGCTCTTTTAGTCCCTAGGGATTCTGTAACCAGGGCTACTGTGCCCCACTTGAGAGAGCCATAATGATGGTTTTCTCCCCTCCCCCAATTCTGGGAAAAATGTGTGCTCTTGGAGGGGTGTTGGTTCCTGGGCACCTGAATTGTAAAAATGTGATCACTACAGCTACCAGGATCCTTTGAGACTGAAAGAGCAACTAATTAGTAACACCTGAAAAGAAATACAGCCTCCCTGATGATTGTTTGTGACAAGAAAGCGCTAGGAGGAGAAGAACAACAGAGCAACTGAACTGCAGCAGAAGGGATTCAACCCTGTTAATACTTGTTCATTTTTGGGATTTTTGGGGGGATTTTTAAATTAAGGTGTACGTTTTGAAAGTGATATTATTATATTATATATATATATATATATATTTTTTTTTTAGTGACTAAGACCAAATAAACCTTTACTACTCCTTATCCTTATTTCAGCGTCCCCTTAGTAATCCATTACCCTCCCTCACTCTTCCTCTCCCTAATACGCCATCAGAAATCCACTACATTATCCACGCTGCCCTCTTCTTTGGTCTAGTACCATATATTTCATTTATTACATTGCCCCCAACTCCATCTTCCTCGACTCACTACCATCCTGACTCTGTCTTTTTCATCCTGCTATTACTTTAGT
Source organism: Ambystoma mexicanum (assembly GCF_040938575.1). Taxonomy (NCBI): domain Eukaryota; kingdom Metazoa; phylum Chordata; class Amphibia; order Caudata; family Ambystomatidae; genus Ambystoma; species Ambystoma mexicanum. The sequence goes on from NC_090929.1 coordinate 1,687,180,225, forward strand.
AATCGACAAGTTATCCTACCTTCTGTACCCACATAGTAATCAAATGCTTTGCTCCCACCACCCTCCTCCGCGTTCTGGTACCCTATAATTATTCCATTATATTACACCCACCTCCCTCTTTCTCATCCTGTTACCCCATTATGTATACATTAATATACCCCTGCCTCTGTCTTCCTCCCACTAATACACCATTAGTAATGTATGATATCACCACTGCCACCTGCATCCTCATCCCAGTACCCCTTCAGTACTCTAATGCACATCCCCATCACAGTCCCTCACTCAGACCCTCGTCAGAGTGTCTCACGTACAGCCTCGTCACAGTCTCTCGCTTGCATCCTCATCATTGGTACTCGCTCACACCCTCACACGGCTGTAACGCTCTAGCCTCCACCATGCAGACAGGAACTAGGAAGCAGGGAGAGCTCACTGTTAGGCGGAAACCTGTGCAGTTCCCTCTGGGACCACTGCAAAAGATTTAGGACTACAGGTGTTTGGCAGTAAACCCACTTGGTAGCAGTCTGTACCACACAGATTCACTTGGTAGCTGTGGCTGAGCAGTCAGGCTTCCCTCAAGAAGAGTTAGGCAGTATGTGGAGTATACAAAATAGGGCAATTCACACAGTAGAACAAGCAAACACGGAACAAGGCTTCGGTGTAAAGATATATAGTTATTTATTTATAAAAAAACACATCTAGGAAAACACTCTGGCACTAATAGGGTAAACACTTCAATCACAATTACTATAAGTAAAACAATCCCCCTAAGAATAGTTCGACAAGTCTAGGTTCAACGGCACCACTTATTTGCAGACAGAGGTGAATGCTTTAACCTAGATGACACTCTAGTATTCGTTAGGACGGGAGAGAAAAGGCAGGGTATGAAATCAACTCGGTACCAACACTTTTACGAACAAATGCAAGGCAAGTAAGGCAGTGTCTACTGTAGATCACAAAGTTCAGAGGCCAGGCCCACTCGGAGAGAGGCAAGGCGGGTTTTCCCCTTTCATTTGCATTAACCATCTCAAGGGTTGGTGGTCAGTCTGAATGACAAAAGTAGAACCATACAAGAATGGCCTAAACTTCTTCAGAGCCCACACGATAGCAAAGCATTCTCTTTCGATTGTTGCCCACCTTGTTTCAGGATCCTTCAGCTTGCTGCTGATGAAGCAAACGGGGTGCACCCTACCTTTCCCATCCAGTTGACTGAGTACGGCACCTATTCCTACATTTGAAGCGTCTGTCTGCACAATGAAAGTTTGGTGGTAATCAGGAGCTCTGAGTACTGGGGCTTGGCAAAGAGCCTTTTTAAGGTTTTAAAAAGCTTGATTGCACTCCTCGTTCCATCTAACCTTTTTAGGAAATTTGGGCGAGGAGATGACATTCAGTGGAGAAGCTATGGTCCCATAGTTCTCTATGAAATTCCTGTAATACCCAGTGAGGCCTAGGAAGGCTCTCACTTGGGTCTGAGTAGTAGGTGTTGTCCAATTTTGCACAGCTTCAATCTTACTGAGCAAAGGCCTTATTTCTCCACCTCCTACCTCATGTCCAAGATAGACTACCTTACTCTGTCCAATTTGGCATTTACTCGCCTTTATGGTCAGATTGGCTCGTCCAAGAGCCTGCAAAACATCTCTCAGGTGGGTTACATGTTCTTCCCAGGAATTGCTGAACACTGCTATGTCATCCAAGTATGCCATGCAGAAGTCCTCCATCCCATTCCGAACCTGGTTTACCATCCGTTGAAATGTAGCAGGTGCATTTTTCAATCCAAAAGGCATTACCTTAAACTCTTATAAGCCAACGGGGGTAGAAAATGCAGTTTTCTCCTTGGCATGGTCTGTCAGGGCTATTTGCCAATAGCCTGACGTCAAGTCAAATGTGCTGAGGAACTTGGCTGCGCCAAGTTTATCCACCAACTCATCTGTTCTTGGCAAAGGGTGGGCATCAGTCTTGGTGACTGCATTAAGAGCTCTATAATCCACGCAGAATCTAAGTTCTTTAGATCCGGCCTTTGGTACTAACACAACTGGGCTAGACCATGGACTAGTAGAGGGCTCTATTACCCAGAGATCAAGCATCTTGCTGACCTCACCTTTGATGTGGGTTCGTACATTTTCTGACATTCGGTATCCTCTGCTTTTGACTGGCAGACAGTCACCAGTGAGTATGTCATGCTGGCCCCAAGGGGTCAAGCCTGGTGAAAGCGAGAACAGAGAGGCAAACTGATTCAACATAGATTTGCACTCTTCTTGTTGCTCGGGTGTCAGATTTGAAGAAAGAGAGATTTACTCCTTCAATGTTTTCGTCTAAAGGTAAGCCTCTGAGGAGATCCAGAAGAGCTTCACTCTCTTCTTCTTCCTCGGATGATGCTAGAAGCAACGCACCTACATCAGGTCTTGAGACATGAGTCGGTTGGTGTGGAAGACTGTCGGAGCCTCCTTGGGACTGCCCAAGTCCACCAGATAGTTGACCTCTCCGAGTTTACCCACAACTCTGAAGGGTCCCATCCATTTGTCTTGCAAGGCCCTCTGTCTTGTTGGGATCATAACGAGAACGAGCTGGTCTTGAGCGAACTCAACCATGTTAGCCTTTTGATCATGCCAGTGCTTGACCAATGCTTGTCCAGCTTTCAAGTTATCGCTTGCTTCTGTCATCATGTGCGACATTCTCCTCCGGAGACCTATCACATAGTCAGTCACTCTAACTGGCTTGGGGGAAGGAGCACTCTCCAACCCCTCCTTAATCAGGGCCAAGGGACCTCTGACGGGATGACCATAGAGAAGCTCAAAGGGAGAATAACCTACTCCCTCCTGAGGGACTTCTCTATAAGCAAAGAGAAGGCATGGCAGTAGAAGGTCCCACTTTCGTTTAAGGGGTTCTTCTAAAGCGCCTATCATGCTCTTCATGGTTCGGTTGAACCGTTCTACCAACCCATTGGTTTGTAGGTGGTAAGCTGTCGAGAACTTGTAAGTAACTCCACAGGTTTTCCACATGGCTTTCATGTAGTGGGACATAAAGTTTGACCCCCTGACAGAGATTACTTGCTTAGGAAACCCGACCCTGGTAAAGATACCAAGGAGGGCCTTAGCCACAGCCGGAGCTGTAACAGTCCTCATAGGAATTGCCTCAGGATACCTAGTAGCATGGTCTACTACAACAAGTATAAACCTGTTGCCTGAGGAAGTTGGAGGATCAAGGGGACCAACAATGTCAATCCCCACTCTCTCAAATGGGACTCCCACAACCGGGAGAGGCACTAACGGTGCCACATTCTTGGAGCCAACCTTAACAGAGGCCTGGCAGGTGTGGCAGCTACTGCAGTGTTTTTATACTTCGGCCCCCATCTCCGGCCAATAAAAGTAGAGAGGGAGCCTTTCCTTAGTCTTCTTGAAACTCAAGTGACCAGCCAAAGGAATCTCGTGGGCTAACTGCAAGAACTGTGGTCTGTTCTCTTGAGGTACTACAAGTTGTTTGTAGTCTCCAGGTGCAGACTCGGTCGGTTCACTGTAGAAGAGGCCATCTTCCCAGTGCAACCTGTATTTCCCAGGCTCTTGCCCTTCAGCCTGAGCTTCTGCCTGGTGGCGAAGACCTTCCAGAGTTGGACATTCTCTCTGTCCCTTACTGAAGTCCGCCCTGCTGGGTCCACCTTCTGCCAGTAAAGACTGCAGCTCAGGATGGTCAACAGGATCCAGATCTCCAATGAGTTCCTGGCCTTCCATTAGCTCCTCTTCAGAGTCTAATTCTACCACACAGGGTTGTACCTCCCTCTCAGCCTCAGCTGGAGGTGGAGTTACGGGTGTAACTTTGGACAACCGCGGGGAAGTCCTTGTTGGCTGCACTGAAATGCTGGCTGCTGGTTTCGGTAGAGAAGTCTTAGGTTTCCCTTTTGCTTCTGATTTCTTGGAGACAGCAGCTGACAATTCCAGTGGAGCAGGAGTGATTTCTTTCTTCATCATCTCCTGGAGAGTACCTCGCATGGTTCTCTCCCTTGCAGGTCTGGTTAGCTCCTGTAAACGTTTACTAGGAGGTCTGGGGGTATGCGATACAACTCCGAGAGTTTTCAAATCATTGCCCAACAGAACGCGTCCTGGTACCTCACTTTGTATACTGACAGGTATCATCACAGTCATGTTGTTACACTGGATGAGAACTGGTAAATGGGGAAGCATCTGCACAGGCCCACCAGCTAACTTGGTGAGGCGTTTGGGTGCCTTAGCAACATCCTCGGCCTGAAAAAACGATTTATCCACCACAGTTATGCTGGCCCCAGTGTCCCTAATGGCAGGAGTCTCCTGACCATTCACCTGGACACTGTCCTTATAATACTCTTTAGTATTATCGGGGATAGAATTATAGACGTCTAAATTCTGTTGTTCCCACAACCCCAGAGATACTAAAGAAACGCTGGCTGAGACTCCAATTGGTTCATCAGCCAGCAATAGAAAGTTTCCACTTGCCATTTGGACTTCCTCCTCTGGAGCGAAGGCTAAGGAGACAAGTTGGACCCCTGAAGGTTTACCCTTACACCTGGGATCTCCTTTCACGTGGTCAGTCGAGCCACAAACAAAGCATTTACCGAATGCTTTCTGGAATGGTGGCTTGTTCTGGCCTCCTTCCGGTTTGGCACCAGAAGACACACTATTCTGCTGTGGTTTTCCTTGTGGCTTACCCTTCTGGTTTTGTTTGGGGCCCTCTTTGGAATTTGAGTTAATCGAATTCTCTTTTGAGGCTTTTTTAGGCTGTTTTCCCTCATCCTTTTTCTGAGTTGCCCCAGAATCCTTATGAGTAGCCCTGTTGGCAACCCACAAGTCAGCAGCCTTAGCTAGCTTCCTGGAATCCAATTCCTTCGAATCAGCCAAGTGCTGTCTGAGCTCAGGAGAACAGGCATCATAAATAGACTCCAACATAAAAAGATTCTTCATACCCTCATAAGTGTTCACTTTGTAACCCTTAATCCATCCCTCTAAGTTTTTCAACCCTTCACTCACCCAGGAAGCCCAAGGGGTACCATCATGCTTTTTGAGGGTTCTAAACCTCTTAAGATACTGGGAAGGGGTCTTCCTGAATCTAGCTATTAAAGCTAGTTTCACACTTTCGTAATCCTTCTTATCCGCCTCCCCCAACTCCATTACCACATCAGTCGCAACAGGGGGGATCCTAGAGAACAATCAGGGAAGTAAATCATTCCCGGTGAGGTCCTGGAGCCCATGATTGTACTCAAACAGTTTTAACCAATCCAAAACATCCAATCTCGGTTCATACATACCCACTAATTCCTTTGGCATCCGGGGTCTTTTGGGACTGGAGCTTCTAGAGGAACCAGAGGAGAGAGAAGCATTTTCCACAGCCAACTTTTTCATCTCTAACTCGTGATTAAGTTCTATTTCTCTGAGTCTTAACTCAGCTTGCTTCTGCTCAGCCTGGGCATTCATCCGTCTGAACTCGAGCTCTTGGTTTCTTTCAGATTGAGCCAAGAACCGTTTGTATTCTAATTCGAGCTTCATTTTTTCAAGTTCAAAATAAGCAGGGTTACATGTGGGACCTAGTATGGGCCCCATAGGTACAGTAGGTAAGGCAGACAGAGGCTCAGAGTGACTAACTTCATTAGGTTCACTTTCCTCTTCTGACTCATTATCAAGACTTTGATTCAGATCAATACCATTACTGTTTTCTACATTCACTGGAGAACTCTGAACCAGTACCCAGACTTTGGTTTTCCAGCAATCTCGCTATTAGTTCTACTTTCTTGCCTTTTACAGAAAGATTCTCTTGTCTACAGAGGGCTTGTAAACTCTCAGTATTTTCACCTGACTAGGATTCTTGACTGTAAACTTCCATAGTAGACATGTTTTTGAAAGTTGCTTTTTAGTGCTAAGCTTTGTGGTTAGTTATCCTAAAGTGTTGAAAAGCACTCTAAACTGTATACTCGATATAAATCCCACCGCTGTACACCAGTGTTAGGCGGAAACCTGTGCAGTTCCCTCTGGGACCACTGCAAAGGATTTTGGACTACAGGTGTTTGGCAGTAAACCCACTTGGTAGCAGTCTGTACCACACAGATTCACTTGGTAGCTGTGGCTGAGCAGTCAGACTTCCCTCAAGAAGAGTTAGGCAGTATGTGAAGTATACAAAATAGGGCAATACACACAGTAGAACAAGCAAACACGGAACAAGGCTTCGGTGTAAAGATATACAGTTATTTATTTATAAAAAAACACATCTAGGAAAACACTCTGGCACTAATAGGGTAAACACTTCAATCACAATTACTATAAGTAAAACAATCCCCCTAAGAATAGTTCGACAAGTCTAGGTTCAACGGCACCACTTATTTGCAGACAGAGGTGAATGCTTTAACCTAGATGACACTCTAGTATTCGTTAGGACGGGAGAGAAAAGGCAGGGTATGAAATCAACTCGGTACCAACACTTTTACGAACAAATGCAAGGCAAGTAAGGCAGGGTCTACTGTAGATCACAAAGTTCAGAGGCCAGGCCCACTTGGAGAGAGGCAAGGCGATATGTCCCAAAAAGTATTACAGTGGAAATGCACTTCGAGTCTTTGACGCAAATTGTTATAGAAAGATTGGATCAGTTCAGAACAGTAAGTTAAGAAAACTTGGAGGCGACCCAATGGAGAGGCGAGGATTAAGACACCTCACGCTAACCGACATAAGGGAAGCCAGGCGGACACGGTACCTTGTTTGTGGAGAGACAGCTCCGGCGGGGGCAGTTGTTCCTGGTGGTGGATGCAGGTCGGGGCTTTGCCAAGAGAAGAGATGATCTCGTTGTCGAAGGAAAGTTGAAGATCGTTGCACCACCAGGGAAGAGACCAGCCGCGGAGTGCTCCGTCACAAGCCACCACCTTTTGGTCGCGGTACAGGGGTAGTGGCTATCCAGTTGCCGGGGTGCTCTGCAAGGGCAATTCGACCACTACGTCCTGGAACGAAGAAAAAGCAAAGGGGACTGGTTGTTCCCACCAGTCAGGGGAAGAGACTCTCCGGCGGGGAGATCTCCTCTGTCGTCGGGAAGAGGTGAGTCGGTTCGGCAGGGCTCCACCGGAGGTGTCGTCGTTGCAGGTCGGCTCAGCTTTACCCTCGTCGGATTCTTAGGTCCTGTGGCGACTTCTGAAGATCCAGTCCCAAAAGCCCTGCTTTTATGCAGAAAACCCCCATTCATTCAGCCTAGCTGTCAATCAAAACACGCTAAGTGGTGAGCGGGGTGGCTCACCACTTGGGCCAATCACACCAGAGTGCGACTTGAGTTGGCAAGGCAACTCAGTCCAGGGTGCCTAAAACCCCCTCCCACACCCCCTGTCGTACCCAGATAGAATGGCACCACTTTGAAGGGCCTCTGTACAGAAGCCCGCCAAACGTGAAACAAAGGGCTCAACCTTTGGTTTAGGAGTCACAGAGACGAACACAGACGCCATTTTAAAAACCGAGTTCTGGCAGAAAATACCAACCGGTGGTATGTTAGAGATTAACGAGAAAGAGTATTAACCTCCAACAATGGGAAGAATCCCATAGAGTTATATTCGGGGTCGAATATAACAAGTAGTTTCCACTGCCACCAGCCAAAACTCGACGAGGGGGGGCGGGACAGTGCCCCCTCGACTAACAGACCCAGGAGTAATCGAAGTACCCCTACTAGTACGTGCACAATAGGATGGTTTGTACTAGTTCTGTTAGTAAATTTAGGTCTAGTAAAGCCAATGGTGACTTTACATGCCCGGGGAGACAGTAGTCAGTCCCAGGGTATAGAGTCTATGGTGGGGATCCTCTAGGACGCCCCAGTGTTACGGCACGGAGGGTGCGTTGTAACACACATAGCAAAACATATGAGACCCTATGGAGTAAAAGACCCCATAGCCCATAGAACACATTGACATTCAAAGGAATTACCCACATTCATGTCCAAGAGTGGGAGAAAAAGAGTCTCACTCTTGGCAGGATGGAAAAAAACAAACTCCAGAAATCCAGCAAAGCTGCTCGGGGACTCACTAGGTTAGGAAATTCAGCCTAAACAGAGAATTCTCCCTAACACACACTGGTTACTGTCATGCACAGTGGGCACTCAGGCACTGCAAGGCAAACGTTTCTTTTTTAAGTCAGAGTGAGGCAAGAAATCATTTTTCTTTGTGAAGTTGGAGTGCATGGACTTTGACCTCAAAAATAAATAATTTAATTTCTTTCTGAAGTCCGATCTCATGCAATCCAACTTCAGAACGAAATGATCTGACTTTAGAAATTATTCTTTTCTTTCGAAGTCAGAGTGCACGCACTTTGACTTCAGAAAGCAAGTAACTGTTTCTGAAGCTGGTCGGTTCCACCAGGGCATGGTGTAGCAGGGTCCCGTGCTACGCCAGTGCAAACATATTGTATAGACGTATGTGTATGTTAAGCTAAGAGAATCTTATATTCTATAAACACAGTCTGGGGTAAAGTGGCCACTGGGTCTAGCCACAGGCAAGGCTCAGTGGCTACTAGAGGTGCCCCAGCCAGTATCGCCATTGGTCATGGCACAGGCTATGGTGAATGGTTCACAAGCCCTTTCAATGGCCAGGCTTGGACCCATGGGCATAGGACATGGGGGGGATAGGTGGACAAATCCCCCCACAATCTTAAGTGGGGGAGATACAATGCCCTTTATACCCCCCAGTTTGTGTGTCCTGTGTCCATCATGTCTGTGCACTGATGCGTGCAGACTCTGTCTGAAGTTTGCACGCAGCAGGCGCGGGCCGCCATGGAGGATTCGATTGCCATGGCATGATTGATTCACTGTACAACAACAACAGTGGGGCAGGGGGAGGAGAACAACGCAGGACCACGAGCAAGAGTTGTTGACAACAACTCTTGCTTGTGCGTTCCTCTCCTCCCCCACCCCCAGGGAATACTGCACGTGCCAGTGCAGGCTGGGTTGGAGTGCGCAGTGCACTTCTGCGCAGCTTGCCAGCCTCCCTCATCTTCAGAAGCCAAGCCAGCAGGCAGCAACGCGTGCTGTGGCTTCCGAGGCTCGTGAGAGACGGTGACGAAGGACGGTGAGAGACTAGACGAGACTGCTTGTCTGCTTTCTGCTGCTCAGCTCTCTCTGTCTCAGGTTGGTACATATATATTCTTCAATCTTCCGAAATTGATCCTTTATTATTCTGTCCCTGACGGAGGCCGCCGAAATTAAAGTAAGCCATCTTGCAGAGCAGTAGCAGATGTGGGAACAACACGGGCTGCTGCTGCTTCCCTGCCATCCGTTCTCGTGAGCCGGGGTTGACCTTCCACTGTGTGTGTGTTACTGTGGAAGCACGTGCACATACAAGCCTTGCCTTATGACTGTGTCTTGTGGCATGTTATGCTATCGGTCATTTATACTGCGCCCAAAAGGCGGCACATTGTGACCCTGTCAAGTGGGTGCATTAATCAGGGTGTGGATATTTTGGTGTTGCTGAAGTGGTACAATTTGCAAGATGTTGGAGTAGCCCTTTCCGAGAATTGGTAATAGGCTACGTTTTCAGGCATTGCTGATTTGTCATGGAGTTGGCGTACAAGCCAGGTAGGGGTTCTCGTGTGTGTGAGGAGGTCTGCTATGCAAGTATTTTGCTGGTACCCTGAGCCCTTTTGTGCCTGTGCCTCGTTCCAGGGGTTTTGTGTGTCTCCAGACTGGCATGTGGCACGTGTTATGCTTAGTATTTACATGCCTGGTAGTGGGCAGCACCAAAGCCATCAAGACATGTCACCAGAGGTACTTTTCCCATGTGTTTAAAGGAATGCTCTTTTCATATTCGCCACTGATGGCTTGGGACTGTAGACAAGGAGTGTGATGATAATCATGTGTTATTTATAGAGCTCTTTCTCCAAAGCGCTTAATTACAGAGCACATATTTACAAACAATATCGCCCAACCAAAGTTGGTACTCATTCATCGACCTCGGGAGTTGGCCTTGCCGGGATTCGAACCTGCGACCTGCAGATCACGCACAGATCACAGCAGCGAGGGCTCAACCCACAGAGCTATCTTACCATTGGTCTGTCTCTCACCCTGCCTGTGTTTGCTGCTCTCAGCCCTTCTGCTCCTTCATCCCCCTAGAGCAGACACCTGCCCAGCAATGTACACCAGGTGCATTTTGCTGGCCTGCAACTTTCAAAGGGTGACCTGGACCCTGAACCTCAGTTATTCCTGGGTGTTGTTATCACCCAACACCTGGCATTTATTTAGGTCATGCGGGTTACACGTGCAGTGTTGTCGCTCTAGCATTGCAAGGTAGTGTGCCCTGTGTTGCAACAATGAAAGTAAATGGTTTCCTTCCTGACTTCCGAGAACCGCTGCTCGTGTGCATTAATGTACCTCCCCCCTGCACCATATTGACCATATAGGTACATAAGGTGACGTGCTCACGCATGCAGCGACGCGCTCCCTTTTTACGGTTGCTCGTAGTTACTGTTAGAAAATGTCCTCTTGTTTATGAACGACTTGTAGACATTCACGTGCCCAGAAGTTTGCACACAGCATATGTTTTGCATTGTTTGGATGGAGGATTTGACCAATTATCCTATGGTTTAGACATTGCCAGTTGCCCTTCCCTAAATCCTATTGAAGAGATGCCCAATAATGCCGCATTTGAGACCCGATAGCCCAGTCGTAAAAAAGACCCCTCTGAAAACCATGCCTATTCCTTCCACGTCACACTAGAATAAAACACTAAACGTCGATAGCCGGCTCATGAGGGTCCCAAACGTGCTTATGCTGACCCCCCTTGAGTAAAAATAATGTTGGCGGGCCCTACAAAATGCTAGAATTGCTAAAGCAGCCACCTTGCTCTCTTTGGAAGAGACTAGCGCCCCCCACGGACATCCTTTGATTAGGGCTGGGCTGGCCTACACGGAATACTGGGTATGTCCTGGTGGGCCTCTGCTTCATTGGCCTCTTTCGTGTGGTTGCCTCTTTTGTTTCCAAATGTTCTTATGGAAAAGGGGTCGGGCTTGCTAACACTGTAATATGGGGCCACTTTAAAAAACATGGCAGTGTGCGAAGCAGTGTGTCTTGTGAAGGAGTGAAGGCAGACCGCTGTTGGACCCACCTTCAGTTTTCTACACGGACCTGCAGTCCGCTTTTGATCTCCACAGAACTTTTCTACAAAAACACTGCGCGGTGTGCGAAGCAGTGTGTCTTGTGTCTGGTGGCGGGTGCCGGGAGTTGGGAGCGGCAAGGCTCTGTCCCCGCGAAACTGAGAGCATTTTCATCTTCTCATCTTTCATCTTTCATCGTATCCCGCTTCCACTCCGCCGGTATACATGGCACCACTTTCTCCCTGTGAGGACGACATCAGTCGGCGACTACGGAGCAGCAAACTACTGCTGGACCAGTAGGACCTTCCCGTAGCGAACGAAAAAGTTCACAAGACTGGAAAAGGTCCATTCATAACTACTGCCTTTGAAAGCCCTACAAATGCTAGCACCCTCCCTCCGGCACCTCAACGGTCTCCAAAATCACGGACCCAGCAAGCGGGCCTAGGTGCACCAAAGGACCTGAAGGACTTAAAGCAGCACCCTCAAAGGCCAAAGGAGGTGGAGGTGGAGGGTGCTGCCTTACCTGCTGCAAAGGAGATCACGCCGGCGGCCAGCTACAAGGCCACTCTAAGGCCTGTTGAGAGCCTGTTCACCCCCATTCACTTTTCTTCACCGTGGGGCGAGGGCAGGAGCCCCCCCAGCACCCCAGCAGAGGAACCACGAGCGAGACCACGAGGATCAACACGGACAGGGCCTGCCTGACCCTGTCCCCACACGCCGCCTGACCCACGTATGCCGGGCGCAGCGCGGGATGAAACCGAGGCTGAGCCTCGTTGAAATCAGCTGTATCCGCCGGCAGGCGGATCACGCCGGCGGCCAGCTACAAGGCCACTCTAAGGCCTGTTGAGAGCCTGTTAGGAGCATCAGGAGCCAGGGGCCACAAACTCTGCCCGTGCTGCTCCAGGTGGAGTGCACCATCGAGCCTAGAGCCAGGACCCCTTGCAATCCACCTACAGGGTAAGCATACTGCCCCCTCCTCCACTATCCACTCCCGACCCTCGAGCTAGAGCCCTGACCTAGCACCTTCTAACATTGCTACGCCCAAGGTCCCACATGCACCGTTGTGCTTCTGAACTGCAACAAAATATTTAACGCACAATCCATAGCCAACCAACCATGCTCTTGCCTTACTCTGTAATATGCTGCCATATGACAATAGTACCGTTACCACGGTCGCCCAGAGACCACTGTGATACTGTGTTGTGCCTTATGGTCGCATAGTGACCACACTACTGTGTTGTGCCTTATGGTCGCATAGTGACCACACTACTGTGTTGTGCCTTATGGTCGCATAGTGACCACGCTATTGTGTTGTGCCTTATGGTCGCATAGTGACCACACTACTGTGTTGTGCCTTATGGTCGCATAGTGACCACACTACTGTGTTGTGCCTTATGGTCGCATAGTGACCACGCTATTGTGTTGTGCCTTATGGTCGCATAGTGACCACGCTATTGTGTTGTGCCTTATGGTCGCATAGTGACCACGCTATTGTGTTGTGCCTTATGGTCGCATAGTGACCACACTACTGTGTTGTGCCTTATGGTCGCATAGTGACCACACTACTGTGTTGTGCCTTATGGTCGCATAGTGACCACGCTATTGTGTTGTGCCTTATGGTCGCATAGTGACCACGCTATTGTGTTGTGCCTTATGGTCGTATCTAGACCACACTACTGTGTTGTGCCCTATGGTCGCATACTGTGCCCTAATTTTGCTGCCCACATTGCATTCTGATTCTAGTTGTGCCATGTTGAACGATACCATCGCCATGCCTCAACAATCCACCAGCTCACCAGCTGCCCCACTGGCATTCCTCTCCAACATTCCTCCCACCTACTTCCTACCATCATTCTTCACTGAAAGCATCCCCACAGCACGTCATCCTCCACCCAGCATAACTTCCTACACTAGACCCATCCACACCAGGAACCAACTCCTAGGTCTCCGTTCTAGATACCCTAGACTCACCCACCAAGCACCTCCCACCACTCTTAACACGACTAACACGCCACCCCCTACAGTCAAAACACCCTTACCTAAACCCACCATGCCGCACCCCATCCCGGCAACACCACTCAACACCACCCCTACCTCGGCCCAACGCACACACAACCTACAGTGTGCCCTCATAAACGCCAGATCCATCCCTGCCCATGCCATTGAAATTCACGAACTCCTAACTAGCTTGGACCTCGACATCCTAGCCATCACCGAGACATGGCTGCACAGCGCTGCAGGGCCAGCCCTCAACCTTACTATCCCACAGGGGTACGCCATTATCCGGCAAGACCGCCTCTCCTCAGTAGGTGGTGGGGTAGCATTCATCCTGAAAGATCACCTCGAGGCCAGACAAATCACCTCCAATCTAGGTGACAACATAGACTCTCTAGCTATAAAAATTGCCCTCTCCCCTAACTCCACCATCACTTTCAACCTAGTCTACCGCCCGCCCGGCCCACTAACAGAGTTCCATGAGAACCTTGTACACCGCCTAACAGAAAACCTAAAACCCACCTCCAAAAGCATCTTTCTAGGTGACCTTAACCTGGGGTATAACGACAAAAAGGACAAGCCTGCTAAATCTCTTGCACTAGCCCTAAAAGAACTAGGCTTCGACCAAAAAATAACCTCACCCACACACAACAAAGGCCGTATCCTGGACTGGATAGCTGACCACAACTGTCACGTCGACATTAGCTCCATCACCCCGACTCCTTGGTCAGATCACCACCTCATTCACTTCTTTATTCCCGCTGTATCTAACACAAACAAACCTAACCCCATTCCCCCAGCACTGGCAAGATGTGTAAAAAATCTCACTAAAGATAAAATTACTCCCCACCTTCACATCCTCTCCACAGACCTCAAGTCATCTGACCCGTCAGAATTAGCAGATATCTACAAGAGCACCATAAGCACCGCCATTGACGCCATTGCCCCCTTGCAGACCAAAAAAGCCAAAGCTATCAAACACTCAAACACCTGGTTCTCCACTGAACTCAAAGAACTCCGCTCACAGAAAAGAAAAGCTCTAAACTCCTGGCAGAAATCGCCTTCCCCAGCCACCCTATCCTCCTACAAAAAAATCACTGCCCAATACAAAAAAGCCATAATCACAGCTAAATCAGTCTCTTATAATGATAGAATTGCTAATGCAAGCTCCGAATCCAAAGAACTCTTCGCCATTTTCAACGAACTCACCACACCGGCCACCAAATCACAAGACATTGTTAAAGACCAAATCTGGTGCAATTCCATACAATCTGCCTTGTTAAATAAAATTGAACTCCTACAAACAAAAATTAAGGAGCACCACAAAAACCTATCACTGCACCTCAAATCTCACACCACCACGAGCCACATGCCCACCCCTAGCTCGGGAACCACATCCACCAAAGCCCCCACTACCCCGTTCAAATTCAGGGAAGTCACAGAACACGAAGTTATTGAGATAATGAACAAGATCAAACCATCCAATTGTAAAGGAGACCCCTGCCCCGCCAGCCTGATCAAAGACTGCACTGAAACACTCGCCCCTTTCCTTAAATCATTCATCAATGCCTCTTTCAAAGCCAACACTGTCCCTGACAGTCTAAAAGAAGCCTGGGTGCGCCCGCTTCTAAAAAAAACCACCCTCGACCCTGAAGTAGCTACCAACTACAGGCCCATCACCACTGTGCCTTTCCTGCTCAAGATTCTGGATAAAATGGCCTACACACAAATCCAGGATTATCTCGAAACCAACCATATCCTAGGAAAAAGACAGTCAGGCTTCCGACCAGGTCACGGAACAGAGTCAGCCCTACTTGATCTGAAAATACAGCTTGCAGACACTATGGATAAAGGCAAACCGGCACTCCTTCTCCTACTGGATCTATCTGCCGCCTTTGACCTTGTCAACCACGATATCCTAGGCATGCACCTAAAAAATGAAGCACACTTCTCCCCGGAAGCCATTGCATGGGTTGCCTCATTCCTAAATGGCAGACTCATGAAAGTCTTCTCAGACACTGCCTCGGCAACCCCTACCACCATCCACTGCGGCGTCCCACAAGGCTCCTGCACCGCCCCCACTCTCTACAATATATTCACCCTTCCTCTCTTCAAGGACCTCGACTGTCGTAACATAGCGTACACCAACTACGCAGACGATACGCAGGTACTACTCCCTCTAACTGGGACCTACGAAGAAGATGCTACTGCATTAACCAAAATCTACACAGCCATCCAAACCTGGATGGCGGCCAACGGCCTCTGCCTAAACGGAGACAAAACCGAAATCCTCATAGTAGGGACCAATGAAATTCTCAACAAACTCCCCCCCCAATACAAATCCTTCAACATTGACAACTCCACCATCTCAGTCTCCAAGTCTGTTAAAACCTTAGGCGTTCACCTAGATGCCTCACTATCTATGTCTCGCCAAGTCAACGCCATTGCCTCTTCCTCAGCACTTACCACCAAGATGATAAATGCTGTCAAGCCGTTTCTCTCCGCCAAAAACTGCCTGTCCATCGCCAGAGCCACTATAGGTACAAAACTAGACTACTGCAATGCACTGTTCCTAGGCACCTCCGCCCACAACCTAAAAAAACTCCAAATCACGCAAAACAATGCGCTCCGGGCAGCACTGTCCATTCCAAAAAGAGAACACATCTCGCAAGCAAGGAGAGATGCCCACTGGCTACCTGTGAAGGAACGCATACTGTTCAAAGCCATGACCATCACACACAGATGCCTATCCCTGGATGCCCCACCCTATCTCGCAGAAAGAATCACACCGAAAGCCTCCATCAGACCCACCAGAGCTCACCGCACCAACATGATTGATGTCCCCACGTTTCAAAGATCCAGGGCGGGAGGAACCAGCTTCCAACACCTCGCACCAAAAAACTGGAACTCCCTACCTACCTCACTAAGGAACGAAAAATCATACCATACCTTCCGTAAAAACCTCAAAACCCTCCTATTCCGCTAAAGTCTGCCACATTCACTCTCATGCTTGCATTGTATCCACAGCATAGCATAACCTTTAAGCTCAATGTTTATTACCAATGTGAAATGTACTATGTAACTCGGTTACATCTGTAAACACATTCCTATGCTTGTGTTCATGACTAAGTCTGCTGTAACAGCGCCACGATGCCCCAGGGCAGTTCTGTGCGCTTTATAAATGCAAATAAATAAATAAAATAAAATAAATAAAGATCCAACCAACTCACCGTCAAGATCCTTGCGCCTACCAGCGCCCGGCCCGATTGCCGTTTCGAAGAGCGATTCATCGCCGGAGACTGTCAGAGGACGGTCGTGGCAGGGATCTAAAAGGCCGGGTGGGGGAGCAGACCCTCACCGGGGCTTGGCTCTTCACACTGTAAACTCAAATCTGACCGCAGGTAGCCTCTTAGAACTAAGCAAAGTCCATCAGAGAAATTCAGAGACTCTTGGCGTACCCGCCAAGAAGACAATCTTGGCACCTAAGATCCTGTTTACCAATGGAACTCTCAACCCAAAAATAATGCTGGAAAAGCGGCCCTTGAAGAAACAGAAGAAAGCTACCCTCAAACCGCAGAGGGTCCAAAAGGGCTGCCTAGCTCCGCAGATCTCATCTTCCCTGAAAGAATATTTTATCAAACAGCACAAAAGAAAATTAGGCCAGGAGCTTGACTGTCGGATGCAGAAATCCTAGAGGCTATACAAGACCACTCCCCCCTGACCAAAGCACGCGAAACTGACTCAAACCATCGTGGGCATCCCTCAAGCTCCAAATCGCCTCCTAAACCAGACCCAGCCCCGACTCTGAGACCAGAAACAGAGAGTCCGCCACTGCCAATAGTCCCGCGTGATGAAGTAGGACAATCTCATAACACGGAAACGTGAGCCGGTTCCATTACAAGAGAAATCTCAAAAGATGGTCGAGCTTGGACCAGAGACCTACCATAGTACTTCCAAACTCTCCTGCTAGCGCAGGAATAGACAAGTCCAACCAAGACCACCGTCTCACCCACAAGGCAGACCACTATGCATGGACCCGACTACATATTCAAGGGAACTTGAGTAGAACGTTGGAAGAAAGGCCACACAGCAGTCAAGATTCCACCTCTATCTCACAAAGGAGGCTCTCAGAGAGATTCATGCCATTCCAAAGCGATAGAGGCCCAAATACGCCCCTCAAAAACAGGCGGCCAAGTGAAACACCGACTAAGTCGGAAAAGGACACCCCCTCGAAAAAAAAACAGACCTATTGTCTATTATGTCAGCATTCACGATAGCTTTAAACCTTTTCGGAAAGCTATATGAATCAATCCACGAGGCCCTGAAAGACAATACAACAATGATCACTGAATTGAAGGACAAAATGACTTTCATTGAAGGGTACCTAACTGCCACTGAAAAGAACTCGCACAATGCATATTCAAAACTGGAAGAAAAAATAGAAAAGCTGTCTGAAGATTTTAAGAGAAGAACCAACTTACAGCATACTAGTGCATTGACCATAAGCAAAGACTCGCTGATCACTCAGAGCGAGCAGATCAAAGACTTGGCTCAATATTTGCAAAAATGCCTTCAAAGCCAGCTTCAAAACTTGTTCCCCTGACTTCTGGTTCTACATCTACAGGGAGTACCAAGCAGCGCAAAAAGTGTAATTTACCTACTGCGCTCTTACGCACCCAAGAAAATCTATAAGAACCTTTGCTTTCACCAGGCCTCAAACAAGGGATGGACTCCCCGGCGATCCAACGGTCTAAAAATAAAACACAAACGTCATCCGCTGAAGCTAATGCAATCATATTGATAACTAACGAGGATCCGGACTCCTCCTCAGAATTGCTGAATATATCACAGCACTTAGCTGCTGTAGGACCAAATTTGCCACCTTCGCCAAAGTCAGGAGCACCACCAAAGCCAACGGAAAAAACTCTCATCACAGAAGTGGAGCATCTCCCCCAAGTGGAAAATAAACGCAAGGCCTAGGATTTCGTAGACCACACCCAGCGGCCTCGCTCGAAATCCCCAAGCGTAGCACTAGAGGCATTAAGAAACCTAAAGAAACCACAAAAAACATCTACTCAGGATTCTCCATGAACTAGTGATCCGAGACTAGATCGAAATAACAGACATGGCAGACCACGACTTCCATCTCGAAACGAGGCTAAAAGACCTACGTCAGACTGCCCAAAGAAAGAAATAAAGCTGGCAGGAACGTCGCTCTTCAAACTGGAACAAACCTCGGCAAAGAACAGTTACCTAGTTCTGAATCGAAGAACAGTCCTAAACATACTGGGGAAAGTCGACAAGCTTCGCCATCTAAGGACGGACGACTTGATACTTGTCGAACCCTACCACCGCAAGCACAGAGCTAAGGCGTACCTACACATAAGAAGCAATGCCTTAAGCAAACTCTCCACTGAGTTCATAAAAGATCTGCATCGCTGGAGCTTAACATTACACCTGCTGCAGAAGCCCGACCTTGCCTCATCACATCGGGGTAGAGACACAATGCAATCCTCGAGTCAGCGTAGAGACCAGTGCAGAGAAATGGACACGCTAAAGGAACCCAGAAGGCCTTCCCTTCCAAACAGAAAGGACCCGGAGTGGAAGTCCCACCACGCCGCCACGCAATGAATTGGACAGACAACAACCATGAAACACCAAAAATCCAAAAAAGACACGCTGAAAGTACCCGGAAGGAAGCGCACATGGAAATAAAGGGGTCCTCGTCGAGGCGGGAACCGAACGAATCAGCTGTGTCCAAACCATGGAGATGGATAGCCGACACTTTTTCTTGCACCCGTAGGAATTAGCAACGATTGCAAGGCCCCGCACCTACGAAGACTTACCCAACCGGACCTCAGACCCATCTAAACAAGAGCATCTTCCATATGGCAACATGGAACACTAAAGGCCACCCCCACTTAACTACACCGAGCAATGTAAATTTGAGCTCATTTGAGCTGATATGCCTCCAGAAACATGGCTCCTGGGAAAACCATCCATGGACGGATTTGCAATCGAAGTCCCGCCGGCTTCCAAGTGTATTTTGGGCCATCCATCAGCAGGCCTACTGACAGCAATTCGCCTAGGTTCGGGGATTACACCAAAGGGGAAAATCGCAGAGGAGTACGGCATGCTAACTACACTGACCTCATGGTTGCATCAAGACCGAGCCTGTGACTCTTGGATAAACTCCGAATTGGGTATAATTAATTTGTACTGGAACCCGGACAAAACAACCATCAGAGAATTCTGTATTCTGGTCGCCAACACAATCGACGACCTAACTGTCGACAGAGAAGTGCCAAACATCATAATATGTGGGGACCTGAATGCTAAATGCTGAGAAAATTCGGCCGACGACAAAGGCCTTATGACCACCTCGCGGTGTGAAAACATAAAATTGATATGAGGCTGGGAAGCCCAAAGAAACACACCAACACAGGTTACAAAGGACATACAAGTGCTTTATTTAAAAGCTACAACAGTTACCAAAGTCAATTGACAAACGGATAGCTATTCGGCTCTCAGAGTAACGTAACAAACTTCAACGAGGGTTCGATGCATTAGTAGAGAGACCGTACATTGGAATACTTGGATCTTTTATATGGTTTGTCCAACCCTTGGCCAACCCTCTCGTGGGTTAACCATTCTTGGGATCAGGCCTAGGGTTCCTTGCCAGGTCAATCCTATAATTTATGCATTTTGATCAGTTCCGCTGATATAGTTGTACATTTACACATAGGTCAGCAATAGGACAAGGTCTCAGTTCGCGACCCCGACAAGTGGCCTGCAGGCATATTAATTATTCGTGTGTGCGGAGGTCACAACGGCCAGGATCTCACTCAGAATGTCATTCAGCCTCCATTTTGATGTTCAGGGTGACTTCCACATTTATAAGAGAACCTAAAATGGCGGCTAAATCCAAGATGGCACTTACATTACTTTCTTTAAGGTCAAGACCTTGCCGCGGAGTCTATTCGCATGATATTTTAGACAACTTGGCGTAGGCCAATACACATTCAATTACTGCGATAGGAGGCATAATATAATTTAGATTCCGACAGACCCTCCTTTTGGCCTATGCCAAGTGCTAATATAATTTCTAATACTTTTGCAAATAACGCCATGCATTGTCATCCATACATCCCGAATCATTGTCTGTAATGTCTATAGTCATTAGATCGATCATCAAAACCTCTTGTAACACAAACTCTTTAGATGCTGTATCTGGGGCATGCATTCTGTGCCCTACTGTGCTCACTGCTTGAGCACAACATCCCCCTAGCATTACACATATACTTGGAAGACATTGAAAACAGCAACAAAGGAATAGCAAGATCCCCAAAATAACCAAAATGACAGAAAGCACCTTCCAGCCCCAAGATCGTAAAGCATCCCAAAACCAAGTGCTAAGATTCTAATCTCCTACAGGGATATGCACTTCAGAACTAAGGATATGCAAGTTCTGTATTGCTTTAAAAATTGTCGGCGAGGAATCTGGTACGAAAACCTAGCAAACGGACCCCACCAATTTGCATACTCCACCTCGTTCTGCCAGAATTACATCTAATGCCATCCGATTTGGGAGTGCTACCAATCTTATTGCTTTTTGTTCTAGCGTCATATTGTAGAGTATGTCCGTGGTCCGGTTGATCGTTCTCTCCAATACCCTTGCTAATCCCCTAATGTTCTCAGTGTTTGTTATCTGTCCCCAAAAGGGCACAGCTGATTTTGCTATATCTCCCAATACTTGCCCAGCGGTATCTCCGTTCTCGTCTCGCCGTGGGCGAGCCTTAGAAACCTCCAATGTACTAGCTACAAATCCCCCAGGTAACAGAATTCCTAAATAACAGGTTCCTTGCCAATCCTTGGGCAACCAGGGAAAAGCTAAACTACCACAAACAAAATAAACAGGCCCCCCTACATACAGAGGCCTGTTTTCTCCAGTCAAATTTACAATGTTCATACAACCTTCAAAATCTCCCATTGGCCGAGTGAGTGCCAATTCTTTGTATATAAAAGGGGACTGAATCAGGGCTACGATTTATAGAGTAGGAAGGAGGCACGGCGTCCTTATTGCCTATCGGAGCCATTTTAAAGGAAATTAGACTTTGAAAGGGAAGAGATAGTTTATCAGACGGCCTAATAGAAGCAACATTAGGTTTACTTCTATTTGCAAAAAGCGAGCATCCCAGGAGAGTTAATTCACGTTTCTCAAAATCATTCAAATTAGTTCCATCAAAGTTCCCTGAAATGCTATCATTCCAACGGCCAAAGAATAGTGCTCTAAGAGAGGCATAGCAAGCAGTCGTTAAAGGTAAAGGGTGAATATACCATCCTAGCCCCTTGTTCCCATGTTGCGGTAAATGAGTGCAGATCCAACAATTACTCTTGTTAAAAATAGCATGCGTTGCATTCATTACTATCATCAAAGTGTTATTATGATACTTTCGTCTATGTTGGGAGTCTCTGGGGGACAGAGTGTGAAGGTGTACAGAGGGAGTCAAAGCAGTAGGTACAATCTCGATTGGCAGTAGAGGTTTTAGAGGGTAAATTTCTTCAAAGTACCAAAGTCCTACGGCAGTAATTGCACAAATACCAATTATCATTAATAAAACACAGCAATACGTTTTTGGGGCCCAGGCACGTTGTTCATTGTCCAAGTTGGTCACCCCCCTATTCACAAGTCCAGTGTGGGGAGCAGCGATGGAGGTGGCAGGCATTGCAGTTCCTCAATCGACGACCCCAATGTTCGTTGCTGGCGACACTACGGTCGCGCGACTTCTTAGTCCTTCCCAACCCTAGCCAGCAGAATCCCCTTTCTGTTCCTTTTGTTCAACAGAAACCTTCTTATACAAAAGGAAACATTCAATCACTTCTCTTTTCCAAATGCACGGAAAAACCCGTGCCGTAGTTCTATTTTCTTCGTTGAAGGTTGTACCTGATGGTACCCAAGACCGTTTGATCCGGAAATAAGGTGTCGTCACTTCCTGAGGGAAGCGGCGTATCGGAGGCGACGGAAGTCGCAGAACTTGAAACAGTGTTTTCCGGAAGTGATTTTTCAGAAGAGTGCAGAGACGAAATGGACTGTTCCCCAAGCTCCACGGGCTCAGAGAAATTCTCCGACACACTCACAGTGCTGTTTGCTGCTCCAGGATCAGAGATTGTAGCATCAGCGAGGGGTTCTGCTTCTTCTGTAACGTGTGGCGTCGGGTGAGGAAGTTTCTTGACATGCGTCGCGTTGATCCAATGTTTCTTCCCAGCCACCCGCACTGCTGTCTGGGTGACCAACAGCACCTGGTAGGGTCCCTTCCAGCGAGGAGCGAGACAGGAAGACCTTTCGTAGGCCTTCACCAGGACCCAACTTCCAGGCTGTATATCGTGTCCTGGGCCCGTGAACCGTACAGGTAAAGCTGAAAAAACCTGGTGATAAATGAAATACAGGTTTTTAGTTAACTGATTGCAGTAGTCTACAAGCAATACATTTTCCACCTCCCTCAGGGCTTTAGGCTTTGGGAGACCCCAAATGTTAGCAGGTCTCCCCATCACTACCTCAAATGGAGAAAGCCCAGTCTTAGTTTGAGGTGTGGTACGCATAGCTAATAATACAATAGGTAAGGCATCTGGCCATTTCAGTTTGGTATCGGCACATGTTTTCACAAGCTTATTCTTTAAGATACCATTATGTCTTTCCACCAACCCAGCACTTTGAGGGTGTCTGGCTGAGTGAAATCGTTTCTCAATATGTAACGCTGTGCATATCTGCAAAATTACTGCGGCAACAAAATGGGGGCCATTGTCCGACCAAATTACCCTTGGGAGCCCAAATCGAGGAAAGAATTCTTTTACCATAGTCTTTGCAGTGGTCATGGCAGTAGCATCTTTAACGGGGAAAGCCTCGACCCATTTACTAAAAGCACAAATAATTACAAGAACATATTTTAGATTGTTACACCGTTCCATCTCAATAAAATCAAAGTGAATGACCACGAAGGGAACAGAAGGGGGCCCAAAGCTTCCCCTTGGAGCTACTGTCCCCTTCCCCACATTGTGCTGTAAGCAAATCATACAGTTTTGGACATAACGTCGTGTAGTCTCCCGAATTTTGTTATTCACCCAAACTTGTTCTAACATTTTCGTGATCTGCTGAGCACACACATGTGTAGGACCGTGTGCCATCGTAACCATTGCCTGTACATATGAATCAGGGAGCAACCATTTTCCTTCAGATGTATCCACCCAACACCCATCATCATCTAGTTTCCCAATTCCTTCGGCCCACCTTTTAGACTCTTCTATTGTGGCATCAGTTTGAATATCTCGCACAGACCCAATACCTTCATCCATTACATAGGCATCTTTTGTTTCCCTTAGCGCATACATGTCCGTGCTAAGGTCTGTGGCTGTTTGCCTGGCTATCAGGTCCGCGAAAGCGTTCCCTTTTCCCACATCATCTATGACCTTACGATGTGCTGCACATTTCATGATCGATAACTGCCTAGGGAGCGAGAGTGCCGAGAGCAATTGCACTATCAAGGGGCCATGCTGAATCTTGGTCCCATGTGAGGTCAGGAACCCTCTTTCCGACCAGAGCCTCCCAAAGTTGTGGGCCACCCCAAAGGCGTACTGGCTATCAGTATATATATTTACTATACGCCCTTCGGAGAGTTCACAAGCTCGGGTCAATGCTATAATCTCTGCGGCCTGCGCAGAGTTATACAAAATTCTCTTAGTTTCAACAACTGTACTCAACGTGGTAATTGCATAAGCAGCTGTAGATGTACCATCTGAAAGTTTGAAGCAGGAGCCATCACAAAACAGCTCCCCTTCTGCATTGTCCAAAGGAGTATCTATAAGATCTATCCTGCCCTTCGTTTCTTGTTCAGTGGTATACAGGCAGTCATGTAATTCTTCGTCACCGCAAACAGTGTTTTGCGGGAAAGGTAAGTGTTCAGCCGGATTAAGAACACAACACCTCTTAATTTGAATGTGAGGGGCAAACAGAATTAATTCATAGCGTGTTAGCCGTGCAGAGGTGAGGTGTTGCGTTTGGTTTTTGTTCAATAGGATATCTACAGAGTGAGGTACCATCAAAATCAAATCATGGCCTAGGACCATTCCCTCACTCTGTTTTACAGACGCGGCAGCAGCAGCGACCGCTCGCAAACATCTTGGCAAAGCGCATGCGACAGGATCAAGGGCGGAGGAGTAGTAGCCGCACGGCCTATTCTTCCCTCCGTGTTCCTGTGTTAACACAGCCAAAGCACATCCATCACATTCATGCACAAACAATACAAAGGCCTTGTCATAATTTGGAGTACCCAGAACCGGTGCAGAGCATAACGCAGTTTTGAGAAGCTCAACTGATCGTTGATGTTCCGATTTCCATGGCAGTGGCAGAGAAATGACCTTCTTCGTCAAAGCCAACATCGGTTTTATCACTAGTGAAAAGTTAGGGATCCACAACCTACAGTAAGAAGCCATACCTATTAAGGCTCTGACTTCCTTCTGTGTATTTGGAACAGACATGCCAGAAAGGTGTTTTCTTCTTTCAGGTGTCAATCTTCTCCCCTCCTTTGACAGGAGGTAGCCTAAACAGGCGACCTCCTGACAACAATATTGACATTTTTTGAGCGACGCTTTATGACCATTTTTAGCTAGATGAACAAGCAACAGTACAGTGCCTTCTTTACAAGCACTTTCAGAATCTGCAGCCAAAAGCAAATCATCGATATACTGAAGTAGTGTACAAGTAGGTGGCAATTCAAGGGTGTCGAGCTGCTCTTTCAAAGCTCTACTATAAATGCTTGGACTTTCAGTATACCCTTGAGGTGCCCGAGTAAATGTAAATGAACGTCCCCCCAAGGTGAACGCAAACAAATATCTACTTTCCTTATGTATAGGGATGCTAAAGAAAGCATTTTTTAAATCCACAACGCTGAAGTGCGTAGCCGTAGCAGGGATCATTGTCAATATCGTTGTTACATCAGGCACAATCGGAAATTGTGGGGCGACGACTCTGTTAATAGCACGAAGATCAATTATGAACCGGTATGGGATTGCATTGTCGCCTTTCTTATATACAGGCAAAATCGGACTGTTGCATAAACTACCTGCAATCTCCTCGATCACCCCACGATGCACAAAATCGGAGACAATACATTTCAAAGCACGCTCGCCCTCAACTGATATTTTATACTGCGGAATGCGTGGTAGTTTAACTCCATGTTTCAAAACTATTTTAACGGGCTCAATCTGTAGTACCCCGACATCATTGTCATCAACCGCCCATAAACATTCCGGGACAATGCTAAACTCAGGAGGCAAAGGTCGAATCAGAAACTGAGAATTAGGAAGTTGCTGTGGTGAAACCGTCAGCCGTACTCCATCAGAGGAACAATGAATTACTGCATTCAATTTCTTTAACAAATGTAACCCCAGCAAATTCTCTCCACAGTTCGAAGTCAAAAGAAAAGGGCAATGGTCCGTAAAGGGACCCAAAGAAACAGACACCGGCGAAGAAACCGGACAGACAATTGGTATACCAGAAAACCCTACAGAAACATTTGTTTGCCCTGACAGTGGAATGTTTGGAACCCGAGAATGATCAATGGAGCACTTCTGTGCTCCAGTGTCTATCAAAAACTGGTGTTTCCTATTCCCCACTAATAATTCAACGGAGGGGCCTCTCTGATTAACGGGAATAGGTGAAGGTTCCAAACCCTGCTTCAGGTAGTCCTAATGAAATAGAGTATCGTCGGAAGGAAGCTCTTCAGAAAGGTAGGCAGCAGAAGGGTGATCAAATATGTTCCTCGAGTCCATACTCGAGGTCTGATTTTCCCGTGAAAAAGGTTGCTGAGGATCTTGCAAAGACTGACCTCTTTCAGGGCCCCATGCTCCAGGGCGCCCCCTAGGTCGTCTACTCATACTCCCAAACGCACTGTTTGACCTTTGTCGAAGGACGGGGCACTGTGCTCGCCAATGACCTTCCTGGCAGCAATAAGCACATTGATTGATATTCACAGAACCCAAAGGAGCATTTCCTTTTGGGACATACTGACCTCTGGTCTGTGTCGTTCCTCCTCTGGGGTTTCTAACAATTTGTTAATACTTTAGTTTTCAAATCTCCTTTCCTCTTCTCTATTTTCTCCTTTTCATTATTAACACGGTTCTCATAATACTGAGCCATGTGCAAAACTTCAGATTGAGATTTTGCCTGCCAAGCGCTCTCAGAGGACATAATCTGTGACTGGATGTCGGGCAACAATCCGCGTACAAATTTGTCCACAAACAACCTTTTTCCAGACTCTGTACCCAAGTCCTGCCCACTGAAGTCAGAAAATACCTGCTCGAATCTATTAAAGAATTCGGTGGCGCCTTCAGTTTTCCCTTGAACACAGGCCGTAAGCTTATCCCAAATAAATCTTTTCTCTGGAATTATAGTTTTTAATTTTGCGACAATTCTATCAGGTAAAGTAAGTATTAGCTGAGGTGGTTTCTCACCAGCTGGTCTTTCCCCATCAACCCTAATCATATTAGCCCACGTATCTCCCAACCCTGGCACATCGTCTATTGTCCGAACCTGCTTCCATACATCCACGGGTAGGAGTACAGGGAATAGCAAGTCAATATCACTTAAGGTGAACACAGAGGACTGCAAGACGGACTCTATCTCTTTGTAAAACCCTGTCGGGTTTTTCCTGATATCGGGAACTGATTGTTTAATAGTGTTCACTTCCTGTCGTGAAAACGGGACGTGAACGAATTGTGATACATAATGCGCAGGGATATCCACAGCGGGTGCACCAGTCCCAGCGTTAACGGGAATCTCAACCTTTGGGACGAAGGTCGGAGGAACCTCTCTCATAGGCAACTGAGATATAGGTACCTCCGGCCGCTTACTAAGCAACAGAGCCAGGTCGAGCGCTAAGGCAGCCGAAGAAGTGTCGGGCGAAAAAGCCCTTTTACAAATTCCCAACAACTCTATGGGGCAACTAACCTTCTTTCTTACACATTCTTCTTGCAGGTACTGTACCATTACCTGAATTACCTTCCTTTGCATTTCTACTTTATACTGACTATACGTATCATATACTTCATCTGGCGGGATTGATGAATCCGATATCCATCGAATCGTATCTTTGGTACAAATTCGTACTTCCTCAGGTGCCGATCTACGACACGGAAGGAACCGCTTCTGTACATACATACTATCATCTTCATCATCCTCATCTCGTGACTTTTCGAAGTCCTTCCTATACTCAAACAATCTTTCAACATGATCATATACTTTCTGCTCTGTGTCCCTCGAAAGTGCCAAAGCATTTAGATCTCTTATCCCTTGTGGAAGATCCGAATTTTGTAATCTACCCCACATCACACATAAATGAGTCCCCAAACCTTCGATAAAAAATTTTTTCTCGGGAAAACTGTTCAAATTAGATAACATGGAAAAAACATCAACCTGATCACCTTTCTCCATACAGTGCTTAGCCCATGCAAACAATTCCCGTTTCTTATCTGCGGAAACAGTATTACGAGTGACAATCTTTGACCCTGCACCTTGATCAACTTCAGTCAATACGGGACCACTCGGAAGCGGAGGTGCAGGTAAATTTAATAAGGGTGCAACTATCGGCACAAGAGGAAGGGGCGGTGCGATAGGTGGAGGAACAACAACTGGAGGAATAGGAACAATAGATTGTGCAGGGGGAACAGGAATAACAGCAGGGACAACAGCAGGAATGGGCAGAGCGCCCAAGAGAGGATCATACGGAGGTGGCGCAGAGGCACCAGGCCTGCGTTCGTTTAACAATTTTTCAATAAATTCTTCAGAAACATGGAAATCTTTAGAGGGATACATTTTCTGGATTCCGAGTGAAAAAGCCCTATCCATATTTTTAACTGACTCTGAATGTTTCTCCTTATCATATAACAATGCTTTTTCGGCATTTGTTTTATGACGGCGTGCATGTTTATCCCTACTTTTAAGCTGCTGTAATGCTTCTTTTTTCCAATTCTGCAAAACATCAAAGGCTGCAGGTCTAGCCTTCTTTTTTTAGCAAGACCGATTCTAGGTATTCAATACAGGGGATCTCAAAACTGCCATTGATTGGCCACTGAAATTCGGAGTCATGTCTGGTCTGTCTGTGCCAAATATCATTAAATACTATACTACCAATGCCATACTTACAGTACATAGTACATGCCGGTGATCCCTCCTGTGGTGCCGGGCGGCTAAATTCCAAAGATTGTCAATCGTTGCGGAACAGAGCCCTAAAGCAGCTAGACAATTTCCCAGGCATTTCACAAAAAATTGGTGTTACCTGGTCAATAATTGTGTCTGCAGATACAATACGCCAAATTCAAATTGTCAGGGTTAATTAAGAGCCGGGTCACGACTGCACCTGACCAAACCTAAGGAGGATCGTACGGTTTACCAAAGAACTTACCTAACGAATTTTACCTTGTGTTTGGTGGTTTCGACAAATCTGCCCGCCTCAAAAATGGACCCTCGTCAAGATGCCGTGTCAGACCACACGACTATCGTCCAAGGATCGGATCATGCAGCGCTGCCGAGGTATCGCGTCTCGTGCGGTCGGGCCCGCAGTATCACACCGTCCGATCCCGGTTCGATAGTCTGCGTCAACCTTCAATGATCCGGCATCAATCTTGAGGGTCCCTGTTCGGGCGCCAACTGTGAAAACATAAAATTGATATGAGGCTGGGAAGCCCAAAGAAACACACCAACACAGGTTACAAAGGACATACAAGTGCTTTATTTAAAAGCTACAACAGTTACCAAAGTCAATTGACAAACGGATAGCTATTCGGCTCGCAGAGTAACGTAACAAACTTCAACGAGGGTTCGAATCATTAGTAGAGAGACCGTACATTGGAATACTTGGGTCTTTTATATGGTTTGTCCAGCCCTTGGCCAACCCTCTTGTAAGTAAACCATTCTTGGGATCAGGCCTATGGTTCCTTGCCAGGTCAATCCTATAATTTATGCTTTTTGATCAGTTCCGCTGATATAGTTGTACATTTACACATAGGTCAGCAATAGGACAAGGTCTCAGTTCACGACCCCGACAAGTGGCCTGCAGGCATATTAATTATTCGTGTGTGCGGAGGTCACAACGGCCAGGATCTCACTCAGAATGTCATTCAGCCTCCATTTTGATGTTCAGGGTGACTTCCACATTTATAGGAGAACCTAAAATGTCGGCTAAATCCAAGATGGCGACTTACATTACTTTCTTTAAGGTCAAGACCTTGCCGCGGAGTCTATTCGCATGTTTTTTTAGACAACGTGGCGTAGGCCAATACACATTCAATTACTGCGATAGGAGGCATAATATCATTTCGATTCCAACAGCGGATGGATGAAAGAGGGCGAGCTTGTTACGACCTAATGAAGACGAGAAAGTTCCACAATGTGTCGTCCCTCCAAGAGAAGAAAATCCAAATTCCAACGTGGGAAAGACCAGGCTCGGCCGCCACCCTCGACTACATCTTCATTACGCAGGGTTTGATTTCTTACTTCATTGACTTTGTATTCACAAAGACAATTGAGAGTGATCATAATCTACTGAATATGTCGTGGGGGGGGCTGCCCCGATAAGACTCCTCTACACTCCGGCCATTGAGTCAAACCTAAATCAAAATCGACTACGTTTAACACTGGACAATGTTAAATCTTTCAAGGCCAATTTAATCACGAAATTTGCCCAAGCAAGCAACTACATGACAGAAGATCGACCTGAATATCTAACTCTGCTGGCCCCTCACAAAGTGAGTTTCACAGGCAAAAACCATAATCAGCAAACTCACAACCACATGTTCAACTTGGAGGTGGCGGAAAAACAACAGAAAGTGAACAAGCTAATAAAATTGGCATCAAGAGTAGAATCAACCGAACCGTGGACCACGTACCACTCCGAACACAAGCTTTACAAATCATGGCTCAAGCAACAGAGGCAGAAGATGTATCAAAACGATGCCGAAGCTATGCTACACACCTGGGCCTCAAGAAACACGAGAGACTTCTGGTCATTGCTAAATAGTATAAATGGACAGAAGGCAAATTCACTCTAAAACTCTGTTCCTGAACAAAAATGGATCTTGCATTTCACCAAGCTTTATCGACCACCTCTTAACTCATTTTCATCGCAATTCTCGTCGATAAATGCCCCATGGATCCACCTGTCGCACATCCTGGAAGTTATCACAAACTTAAAATCATCCAGGGCCCCGGGACCTGACGGGTTGACTAACCTAGATCTCAAGAAATTCCCACAAGCCTGGGCTCAAGCGATCGACGAGCTATTCATCCACTGCCGGAAAACAAAACAAATTCCGAAAAGTTGGACAGAGGCAGTTTTGGTACCAATTTTCAAAAAGGGGAAAGAGAAAGCCCAAGAAACTACAGACCTATAGTTCTACTCGACATCATTGGTAAGATCTTCGCATCCCTGTTGCTACAACACTTTAAAGGCTGGGCCTGTACTTCCCCGGAAGCCGACGTCTTTCAAACTGGCTTTCAAAAGGGTGCCGGTACAGCGATAAACTTGTTCATTTTGAACATCATTAAAGCAAAGGTGAAGAGTGGAGCGCCTACGGTCCACATGGCGATGGTGGACCTTTCTCAGGCCTTTGACACTGTAGACCGTCAAAAACTATGGTCTAAACTAACTTCTTGGAAATGCCCGGGACCGATTCTTGACCCAATAATGGTACTCCACTCATCAACCTCGCTCCGAGTGCGCCTAAATCAGCAAGGGCTTCTCTCAGACCAGATAAGCACAGAGCGTGGCGTAAAACAGGGCTGCCCTTTGGCTCCAGCCCTGTTTATTGCCTTTTTGGTGATTTTCAAGAATCTGAAAAAATGGTAAGATCCTTCCCACCAAAAGTTGGAACCTCAAAAGTGTCCAGACTATGGTACTCAGATGACCTGATCCTCATGGACCATACGGCGATTGGCCTGCAAAGGCAACTCACAAACCTGTCCGCATACATGGAAAGCAATAATCTGCAAATCAACAAAACCAAGACAAAAAGTCTGTCATTCTCCAAAACATCCAAGAAGAGTCAGGCCTGGCCATCCTGGTTCTTGGACAAAACTAAAATCGACGCAGTTACAGAATTCAAATACCTCGGAGTTCAGCTAGATAACACACTTAGCGAAAGTTCCCCTCAAAATTCGTTGTGGTCTAAGATGAGAAATTTGACAGCACAAACCCGCGCAGTGGACCGCAAATTCAGAAAGTTCTCATGTACGCTGGCGCTGAAGCTCAACAAATCAAAAGTAGTCCCTGCGATTACATATGGAATGGCGGCCAACCTAAACCTCACTGTGGAGTTTTGGACTAAGCTAGAGGGATTCCTGTGGAAATCGGTGCTAGGCCTTCCAAAATCAGCCCCAATGCCAGCCATCCGACGCGATCTTGGTCTACCATACCTGGCTTCAGTGGTGATGCAAAGTGCCATACTGCTCTACAGACAAAATCCGGACGCCAAGTGCTCTCCCGATTTACTTGGTCGTGGCTGCCGAAATCAGTAAAGGATCCTGCAAACCACTAGTAGAGTGGGTTAACAAAATACAAACAAAGCTGGAAGAAGTCAACTGCGACGAGGACCTGCTTATCTCCAATCCTGGAAGAGTTAAGACCAAACTCTTCCAACAAGATTGGATCAGCACAAATGAAAAAAATTCTCCAGTACGAATCCCTAAAACATCTCCCGCCAAGCCACAACCACTAAAGGCCCCCCTCAGGTACTGCTAAAAATTCCCTGACAAGGAGCTGCGGAAAGTATATATGCATGCTCGTTTGAACTTACTTCACACCAGGGAATTTTTGGCAACCAGACTCAACTTCGAACTGCCGCCTATGCGGAATTGTGGATCAAGTGGAGACAGTCCGCCACCTCCTTACATCGTGCACAGCATTAGCGCTGGAAAGGCAGGCTTACTTGGAACCACTCATTACACAGCCGTCAGTCCTAGACGAAGAAAACATATGGTTCCGGCTGATTGCAGGTGACTCCATCAGATGGTCGAGATTGGCAGCAAAATTCTTGGAACTGGCCCTTAAAAAAGCCACCGCTCCAGGCATCTCTTCCCATACGGCACGTGGTAAACAGCCTTCCCGACTATCTGACTTCTTGTAAACTTTCGAAAAAGGATACGTCTCGTTGATCCAGAGTAATGTCCTGAGGAGCCTCCACAAGGCAGAAAAATAGTTTGACAAGGATTTCTTTTGTAAAAAACTAAATTGGGTTAATAAAAAAAAAAAAACATGGCCAGTTCCCAGGGTACCTCTTTCGACGTGCCCCCTTAGGGAGGCAGCCTCAAGGTTAGAAGACATCTTCCCATGGTCTGTGGGTGCTCTTTACTCCTGGATTTCACGGGAAACAAGGGTGGTGAGCCCACCCCACTGCCTTAAAACATGTACAATGTTCAGATCACAGTTGGTTCCCAAGTTCACAGCATTTCAGGGCAACTCCGCCTTTCATCCTTTTGAACTCGTGAAGCGTGTACTGTAAGCAATACTGTTGAAGAACAAGGTATGTTTGTCTCCGATTGTTTATGAACTTAAAACATCTAACTGTATAGATAAAATGTGTACACACTTGTGGACTGTTCGATAAGTTTTCTATTTGATTTTCTCATGAAAAGAACGTTTTCTAAACAGTCACAGCACAAACAGGTTAGATGTAAGTTTCAGCAGGATAATTGTTAAGACATTCAAATAATTGCTAATATACAGGGGACGTGATTTATTTTCTCGTCCTGACAAAAATATGTTATAAAAGTTATTTTATAATGGCAAGTGAAATGTCTTTTCACCAGTATACTGAGAAAAGTCTTGAGTACAGAGCCGCCAACTGCAGAGGATAGAGAAATAATTGTAAAACAAAACCCTGTCCCCAGAAGGGATGTGTAATTTTCATATTTTAAAATCAAATGGATTTTCTTCAGTTTGTGTTTTCGGAGCAATCAGTTCCCATTATCAGAATAGGGCGGTATAATTATGGACATTAAATACAGGTTTCACTTGAATGAACTCAGATGGAATTACAGCCTTCCTAGATTGGTCGCCTGGCTTCATGTCAGCCGATTTGCATAAAACATTTAGCCTAATAATGAGAAGTAAACAACAAGAATGCAAAATGCATTAACCCGTGGGGGTCTGAGCTGACAGGGAATGCTAAGGTGGCCAGGTGCTTTTCCTAATATTAGAAGTGATGTCCTAGAGAGCAGACAAGGATATGGGGACATTGCTTTCCAGGACTCATCAAGGAGGCTCCTGCATAGTTTGGCGCGTTCACCCAACAGGTTAACGTTATTTCGCAGACGTTGCTTGCTTTCTGTTTGCTGCCTGCAAGTGCAGTCTATGATTATCTCACTGGCCTGTCAGAAGGCCTGAGTGCTGGAAAGATGTCTTTGCGACCTACAGTTCTGCCCTGGGGGCAGAACCCACGTAGTAGCTGTCCACAGCTGGCCCAGGTTTAGTCTCTCCAAAGAAGGTGCACATCGCTGATCGCTCCCTGCGGGGCTCGTGACTGCAGGGGACCACAGCGTGCCCACTGCCAAGCTGCAGCTCCTGCTCACAGGCTACCACTTTGGTGGCCTGGTTCTCTGCACGAGCCCCCGCTTTGCATTTATTTTCGCTCGTGGAGGTTAATGGATCGCTCCGCAATATTACCATCACTGTCACCGTCCCGTGGTTCTGAAAACCCCACGTCTGCTTCAGGTGATCTTGCGGCCCTCTCCAGCGGGCACTGCTCACGCAGGTTTGATTTTATATCACAACCACTCTATCAATTATCAGGCTAATTGCAGCGGGCTGGGCCCTCCAAAGTACTGGCACCCACCCTGTACAGATCGCGTGTGGGTGGCAGTACCACTGGAGTGTCCCAAACGTGCACACTGTGTTCAGGCCGTGTCTGGTCTGCACAGGGAAACAGCCCACCTCACAGTCATGCACAGGGGATCTCAGAATGTCCACTTTAGCAGATTGATTACAATGGCAAAAGTGGACAGATCTGAGTGCATATATTGTGATGTAGGGGTAGCCGGATATGATAGGTTATTTATAATGGCTTATTACCCAGAAGTTTCTAAGCGCGGAAGAGGTAATCAAACCTGTGTTGCTCCGTGTCGTCTTGCTTCCAAGGCGAGCACGTGTGTCCCCTGTCCCCCCCAGATTTTATGTGTCTCCTACGCCCCTGCTTGGACCCACTTGTGGTTTTAGTGACCAGGCACGCTTGCTACATTTTGTGGCTTGGCAGGACATGTTGTGGCAACAGGGCATGGCTGTCACCAGGGTGCTGTCGTTTCTATGTTGTCATCGACAATGTAATACATGATGTCATGAGTGATGTCTTCTGTGCAGACTAGTGTCTTTAAAAAGGCTTGAAAATACCCTTACACCTCAAATGCATTAGGAAAGTTAACCCTTTCAACAAAGTCAGACATGCCACAGCACCGCCAGGTGGCCATCACTGGAAGTTCACCTTCAACTGAGAGCCACATGAAAACAGGGTTGTGGGCATGCACATTAATATAAATAGAAGCCCTCCGGTCCAGAATATTGCCTCCGTCTTACATGGCAGTGTAATGTAAACATAGCTTTTTCAAACCAAGATGGACATTTCTCAAGGTTGTAGACAACCACACACCTGTGTCACCCGTATTGGGGGGGTCATCATTGCAGTATTGTCTGACAGCCTTGTGGTTGTAGCATTTGGGTATGTGTAGCAAACTCCAGCAAAGCGTTGGTGGGATTAAAATACAAATTGCACAACTTTCTGTGGCTAATGATCTTTTACCCATTCGACCTTCCTAATAATTGTTTTGGCCAATGAGCCCTAAAACCTGAATTTCTGATGCAAATCTAGCTAATGACTCAAAAATCTTAAACTGTCGAAAAATCTGCTCTATTGACTTTTTCCACTGGTTTCCCCACAAGGAACATCCCTAGTTTTGAACGGGGGCTCAGCCTAAACCACTGGACAGATTGTTGGCAGACTTGCTCTGGCGGCGACAGAAGGCACTGGGATGAGTTCCTGTGTTAGTTTGGCAGAAATCCGGCCAGAAGTGGATTAAACATTAGGCGGGGAGTGGTGTGTCCATGTACCAGCATCTCAGATATCTCACACGGTGCATTGGTTGTTACTAAGGGAGAAGGTTTTAAAGAGCAAAATGCCGACTTTCAAAAAGTTGTGATGATTTTGTTTTGAAAAGCACAATCCAGGGGGAAAAAGCTTTCCTTATTTTTAAAGTAGGGGGCTGAGAGAGGCCCAGCAGGCAGCTGGCTTCTTCCCAGTTTTAATAACATGCTCTGCAAAGTGTAAGCTTGTACTTGTGAAACATGTGTCTCATTTAACGTGTTAAGCCCTTTCGCATCAAAAGCCTAGGCGTTCTCTGGGTTGTCATGCAAACTTGATGACAGTCTATCTGGTGTGGAGATGGCTACTCTGCCCTTTCAGAAGTTCTGTGAAGTTACTTTGTTGCAGCTTAATATCTACTGGTCTGACTCCCAATGGACCTTTGCCCATGTGTACCTGTGTATTGCACAGTATTGTCATGGCTACACCAGACTGCTATGGGCACGTCCTTCATTTAGCCCACATCCTTCCTCCTTGTCAAAGTCCCTCATTATCCTGTGTCCCTCATCTTCATCACAGTCCCTCCTTACCCCAAATCCCCAATCCTCATCACAGTCACTCATTACCGCTGCATCCTGACATGGGTGTACTCATGGGTCAGCAGTAACTCAGACAGGGCCAGTGAAGGGCAGGGACCCCTGGGAAGTCAGGTTCCACATCAGAGGAATAAGAGAAGGTCAGGGTGTTCCAAGGGATCCCCAGCATGAAAGAGGCCAGGAAATGTTCTGTTCCCCAGCCACGAGATTCTGAGCGAAATTCCGCGAGACTTCACAATCTCTCCAGATCATGCGCGCAAGGCTATTCACAGCCCCACTCACTGGCAACGTTGACCAGATTGTCATGATTCCTGCCCCTCATGTCCCCAGGCCTCCAAGATGTCAGGCTGGAGCCAGGCCACGATCACCTACATGGCCCTCAAGGGCCTCTCAATCCCTCCAAAGACCCACTTGGAGTCAGACTTGGCGCTTGGGCACCAGACTCACTCACTCCCATAGGATAACATTGGGGATTGGACTTGTAGTGCATTGATGGGGACAAGATGGATGCCCCACATATTTCGGTTCCCAGAACTGCATTTGCGGTCTAGTCTTTTGGGTGTGGTTCAGCCCAGAGACACCTGGGACACCCAGAGACTATTTAAGCCACCCCAGGCTGAGAAACCTGCTTTTTGTTTTCTGCACCTGCAGCGTGACACTCACCGTGTTCGGATCGGTCTCCAGTAGGCCTGCATCTTTCTTCTGCGCTCAGCTCCTGCAAGAACACCGTTAGGAACAGTCTTACCTTGTGGCGCTTCTGCCCATCATTCATCGCTCCTTCTGTTCTGCGGGCATCTTCGGCGGTGTCATTCCCATCCCGGCACGCCGCTTCCTAAGGAAAAGGGAAAAGAACAGAAAAAAGGCATTAGTAAGCATTCATCAAATCTTTGCTTATTTTTTAAAGACTGTACGAGCTTCAAATGCTTACCTGAATTCCAGCCGCTCTGGGGGAACTCTGTCTCCGGAACTTCTCATCCATCTGCAAGAGGGAAAAGACACTCCAGATTAGCGTGGAAACATCTAGAAGCGCTGCATACCACGCTTACTCACCGCATATCTTCTTCATAACCGGCATCCACGCTGAAAACGTCACGGCACCTAAAAGGCACAGAAAAAGAACTTAGTTCAATACAAATACGAAAGGGTCGCATCGCGCATCGACCTCTCACACACCTTCAGCACTTCTCATCTCAACAGCATGTCGCCATCCCCGACACCGGCCATCATCTAAGGAAGGAAAGTAACAAAGTTAGAGAACTGTTCAAAAGCCTCATTATACTTACCTGTCGGACTCTTGCCAGTGAAGTAACTAGGTAGCAACGAGCCCGCATCAATCGACGCGCCCCTGCGCTGAAAGCAGGGTGGATAGCACACTTTAAAAGAAAACAAGGCCCAGTCACCAGTCGAGTAGACTCCAGGGAAGGGTTCAAGGTCGTAAGAGGTCAGAACAGGCTGAGTGACGTCCCAGTGGATACCAGGTGAGCGTTACACAGATGCTCCAGCAAGCCTGCCTGTAACGAATCCGACCACCCTTAGTATTGCTCTGGTGGAAGACCACGGCAAGAAGAAAAGAAGAGGCTGAAACCCACATCCCAAGAAGAAAGAAGACAAGATAAGGGGAAGAAAGAAGAACCCACTGGAAGAAGAGAGCCGAGTTGTCTGGAGCAGCGGTTAATGTGCTCCCCAGGTTGGTAACGTACATTGATTATGTGATTATGGTGTCAAGGGAGGACTGCGACAAAGGTGGACTATGATGAAGCAGGACTGTGATGAAGGAGAAGGAAGGGCTGTTATGAAGGATTGTTATGAAAGATGGACTGCGATGAAGGAAAGCAACAAAGGAGAAGGAAGGTGATGAAATACAAAGATTGTGGCAAAGGACAGTGATGAAGGGGAAGCAGAGCTACTCTTCTCTCACTTCTCTGTAGCATTGTTTTGGACTCAAGCTGGCACTTACATGTGCTAGAGGCAAAAACAGCAAAATAGGATGAAAGCACTGAGCTTGGATGCATCTGGGAAGGATTGCCCCCTGGCAAGGGCGTGGGTGCCCCAGAGTCTTTATTTCTATGAACAAATAAAATGATGCAGGTAACTCCATCTCAGAAGGGGTGGTCTGCTATCCAGACCCCTCTTTCATGAAGCTCCATGCCAAAGTCATAGTGTATACCTGTGACCTGCTGCATCAGTCTCCTGATGCGTGGCCACTGCTCTCTAGTGGCACAGAGCAGGCTAAGAGGTCACAGGTCCCCCTGTTGACAGCTGCTATGTTGTCCAAGTCATTAGAGTGCAGACAATACATTTAAATCTGCACCTCTGTTCTAAAACTACATACTTATTACCAGTCACCATACCCTTATTGGTGATGGGTAATTAACACAATTATTAAAGCCACATCTGGTCCATATCAATCACATTTAAACACTGTGAGGGCAAGACATCCATTTAATTAATTATTTATATATCCATTTATTTCATTTCTAGAGCACGCAAACAGCCCGGAAGCACTGAGGCGCTGTCACAGACCAGTTACTTGCAAACAAACTGAAGAGAAATAGAGAGCGTAATACGGTATACAGGGTAATGATCAGGCAGGCAGCATTGACAGGCTGTGTGTATTCTCCCTATACTGGCTGTCTCTCCCGCCACCGGCATGAAAGAAGCCAGTGGGAGCCGCCTTTGTGTTAATCCTCTCTTCAGTAGGACAGCCCCTCAGCAGGAGCTGTCCAGGGAAACATGAATCAAAGGGCACACCCTAAACAAAAAAACACAAACCAGAGTGTTGCATACAAAAGGGCCATTTAATGCTGTGGATCTGGAAAGGGGACAGGGTTAGTGTAGTCAGAGGGAGCACAGCACAGTTGGGGAATGGTTATACCTTCTTGTTTCTTCGGTGCCTCTTTCCTCTCTGTCCCCTACATCCACTACATGTCTTTCAGCACAAAGCACTTGGGTATGAATCAACCAAGCAAAGGACACTTGTCACAAGGACATGGATTGGTCTACTTAAAGCAGGCTTGCTTTAGTCCAACTCCCTGGGCACATTTGCCCATACAAGGGAAGGTCTCCCACCCTTTCTTTGATTCAAATTTGCACCATCTAGGACTTAAGAAATAATTTATTTGTGCCACTTTTGGGAGAGCAGACTTTCCAAATCTCTCGGCCACTGAGGTGAAGAATGAGAGATCTAAGGCAGAGGCAAGTCTTGCTCCCTACCCACTCCCAGGACACATTGGAGCAACTCTTGCTGAGGACCAAGGCCTTCAACTCTGCTGCCGATCTCGTTAGGCAGGTAGAGCAGAACCTGAAATGACTCTCCCTTTGCCGTGGTGCCTCAGCCAGGATCCCTGTTTTTGATGCCGAACTTCTTCAAACCACATTTGAACCACATTCAAGACCTATGAATCAACATGACCTGCTGGTGCTGTCTTCAAACCAATGTGCTTGCTTGGTTGAACCAGCTTGACACTGCATTGCCCCATCAGAGCCTCGTCACCTGTCCAGCTCATGCACCAACACTCTGTACACTCGACTTAGATTCATTGCAGTGAACCAAGCATCGAATGTCCTGAACTTCGCTTCACAGCTCGACTTGAACTGTTGGATCCCTGCATCAATCACTCACCCGAACAAGCGTTTTCGATCATTTTCTAAAGACTTGCGATCGTTGACCCACAGCAAGTGACCCAATCGACCTGCATTGCTCGATATCACCTACAAACCACATGGAAACCTGCCTGGATCAACATTACTCTGCACCTTTGAATCCGATCTGACCTTCAAACATCACCGCTCAAATCTGGATCGATGTCGTCGAACTGCCTAAGATTGGTATAAGGCACCTTCAACTGACACTGCCTCCCTGGTCCTCCTTTCGGGCCCTAGAAACTGGCTAAGTCCCTTTGGCACCTTTCCTTTTTGAACGCCTTGTTGTATTTCCTGTCTGATGGTTCTTTCTCCCTGCTCAGTACAGAGAGTACTGAATCATAACAGTGTAACTTTCTCTGTCATTTCCTTACAGGTTTGGGTGTTTATTTTGCTTTTGATAATTGAGTGTGTACTGAAAAGTATGTATTTTTAAGAAACTCGATTGGATATTCTTATACTTTGGAACTGTTGCACTGGTCTGTTTGGGTTGCTACTGGCTCACATGCACACCCCTTCTGAGAATATACCCATCCCTCGGCCCGTGTTACCACAAAGGGTGAAGGAGGTATATCTCTTGGTTGTCCCTGTGTTATTTTTAGGATTGGATACATTGCTGGTTTGTAGAAATATCGGGGCTGAGCAGGTGGTTTTGCAATGACCCATCCTTATATGCCTGCAGGTAGAAGCCATTTCATCACAGCATTCACCCAAGAAGGAAAGACGAGAGCCATATCACAATGTTCGCGTACAGGATGAGGACAGTAACGAAGGGCTGAGGAAGGGAAAGGACTGCAACAAAGTAGAACAACTATGCCAAAGGTCTTCTGAAGTAGACTGTGACAAAGGAGAAGGACTGTGACAAAGTAGAACAACTATGCCAAAGGTCTTCTGAAGTAGAAAGACTGTGACAAAGGAGTACAACTATGCCAAAGGTCTTCTGAAGTAGAAAGACTGTGACAAAGGAGAACAACTATGCCAAAGGTCTTCTGAAGTAGAACGACTGTGACAAAGGAGAACAACTATGCCAAAGGTCTTCTGAAGTAGAAAGACTGTGACAAACGAGAAGGACTGTGACAAAGTAGATCAACTATGCCAAAGGTCTTCTGAAGTAGAAAGACTGTGACAAAGGAGAAGGACTGTGACGAAGTAGAACAACTATGCCAAAGGTCTTCTGAAGTAGAGAGACTGTGAGACAAAGGAGAAGGACTGTGACAAAGACCTTAGCAAAGGAGGTGGACTCTGATGGCTGAGAAGGAAGGGCTGTGATGAAGAAAAATGATTGTTTCGCAACATAATCTCTCCTCTTTTCTTTCTGTAGCATTGATTTGGTGCTACTATGTGCAAAACCAAAAACAACAAGATAGCGTGGATGCACGCGCACCAGGAAGGACACACGAGGTGAGTTACAATGTGTCCTTTCACCAATCCGAAAGCCCTGCACAGGAATACTTTGGCAAAGTTGGCTTTGCCAATTTTATGCCAAAACTAAAATAGACTTTGACAGTTCGGTCTGTGTGCCTGAGCAATAACTGAGCAACTAAAGCACAATGCCAAAAAAAAACTCACTTTTCTTTGGCATATCATAATTTTGGAATCAGTAGGTGGCTTTGCAACAAGCTTTCCAGATACTTGCCACTATCCTGTCAAACATTTCTGGAAAGTTTCATATAGTGTTATCAAACGTTTAACAAGCTACAAGCAATAGAATTTTGACAAATGTAGATGCAATGAGGTTTCACCTTAACTATGGGGTCATGGCAGTCAAACTAGTGCATGACCCTGTTCCCTCTTAGTACTCAAACTCCTTGAGGGATTCTCTAAAAGAGGCTGGTGGATGCTTTTTTGATGTGGTACCAGGAAGGGACTGTAAAGCAATGGATTCCGGAGAACACCCTGTAGTTCCAGTTTACCTATCTGACCCTTTGCGTTTGGCTACAAGGAACATCTGTACTGGAGTAACATGCAATGGATCTCACACTAGAAGGGCCAAAGCAGAAGGGTTTCTACATAGCTTCCTGCAGGGATTAGTATTCACTCAAGATTGTGTCCCCAGCCTTACACCTTCAGAAATGTCAGAAAACATGTAACTGGTTGGATTGCAATACTAGCTTGCTCTTCCCACTTAATGTAATTTGCTGCTGACGCTAACGCACTGAATTTTCTGCTTTTCCAGAGGTTAGTCCCGTCCGCCTCGTGGATGGTGGGAACGAATGTGAGGGTCGTGTTGAGGTCTTCTACAATAACTCCTGGGAGTCGGTGTGTGACACCTACTGGAACCATTTCAACGCAGAGGTGGTGTGCAGACAGCTTGGGTGTGGAATGGTGCACTCCGCTCCTAAGAATGCCTATTTTGGACAGGGCGATGGACGGATTCTCCTGGACTACGTGAACTGTCACGGGGACGAGCCCAGCTTACTGCACTGCCGTCACATAGGGTTCTACAACAATACGTGTGGTCACTACAACGACGCAAGCGTCATCTGCATAGGTAAGCGTGTGGTCTCCTACGCAAGCTGCCACCCACACTGAGATTACAAAGACCTAATGTGCAGTTGCAATTTATGATGTCATATTAATTGAATATTGTTCCCTTTTCTACAGTACATCATTTGTATTTACATAATACCACAGTATTGGGTAAATTATAGTATCAGATTCTCAATGACTTAGAATCACACCTCATCTTCCTGCAAAAAGTTAGACGCATCAATTCAGGAAGACTTGATTGAAACGTATAAATATGTTTAACTAAGGGGCATATCTGAATGTATGGGTAATGCAACAACTAAGATCCTTTCGACTCCTTCTTGAGTTCAGTTTACGCATGTGTGAGTCCAGGTGCCCCACCTTATGTCCCTCTGGCATTTCCATAATGGCTATCAATGCCCCACCCACAGCCCCATATCCTTCCCACCTGTATATCCCATGCTGTGTCCAGCAGCCATGTCCTAGCACTGTGGCATCAAGAAGGACGTATGTCACTTTAGGTGAAAGATGATTTTGTGTCTCTTGTTTGTGCATACCGCACCTTGATTATTGCTAATACATTGTTATGTATTTCCTTGTGCTTTAGTGTATGTATATCGTTGCTTGGGTGTATGTCGGAATGTGTATTTTATAGGTTTAGTGTATGTATGTAATGTGCATGCAGTGGGGTTAATGTTGGCTGTATATTGTTGCTTCAATTATGTATTTCCTTGTGTTATGCTCACCTGGTATCCACGGGGATGCTACTCGGCCCTGGTTGCTGGGTTCGGTCTGGACCCCTTCCCGATCCCGGATGGTGCCTCCGATGGAAGTTGGGCCTGAAAGCACAGGAGCACTGGAATCAGGATCAGATTCAGTCTCCTCGCACCTGCCCTGGGTTTGACCTGATGGCCCTCTCCTCACCTTGTAGTAATGTGTAGTGTGCCCTCCGTCCTGCCTTCTCTGCCGAGGTGCGTAATTTTCGGCTGGCTTGAGCGACCAGGTTAACTTCAGTGGTGCGAGCCCATTTAAGTCTTTTAAGGCAGGTAAGTCTGATTGCCGCAGTCTTTATATGTCCTTGCCTTTCTTTCTTGTGATTAATATCTTTTGTTCTTCCCCCGTAGATGAGCGTAGGTTCAGGATTGCGCAGCTGGGATCGGACTCTTGCCGGAATGGAGGACGCAAGAGCGTTCTGCAATTTTGGTAGGTAATGCGCGAAGTGCGGCGCTATTGCGGCCTTTATTTGCTAACCTGTACTCTTTCTTCCTTTTCAGGTCACGGTTGTGTTTCCTGGCGAGCGATGTGTTCCGGAATGATACCGGCCTAGAAATGCCCAACCAGGTGAGGTTCTCGTGATGAATGCGGCTAGCGCCAAACTTGACTTGTCTTTCTCTCTCTCTCTTTCTCTAGGTTGCTTCGTTCTGGTGCATTTGTGGTGCCCCGAAGCTGCTGATGACTGGATGGGTGATCGCGAGCAGCAGAAGGATGGAAGAACGACGAA
Source organism: Ambystoma mexicanum (assembly GCF_040938575.1). Classification (NCBI taxonomy): domain Eukaryota; kingdom Metazoa; phylum Chordata; class Amphibia; order Caudata; family Ambystomatidae; genus Ambystoma; species Ambystoma mexicanum. The sequence goes on from NC_090929.1 coordinate 1,687,223,607, forward strand.
CAGAAGAGGGATGGAATTTGCATGTACGTAGAGACTAATAATGATGTTCTTTGTCTCCTCTGCAAGTCTGTTGTTCAAGGATCGCCGGTATCAGGTCACTGGACACGATGAGCGTTACGCTGCTGGCTGCAGAATAACGCGAAGCACGTTCTGTAACTTGGGTGTGGTTTATATAGCCCTCTGTAAAGTAGTCCATGTAAAGTAGTCCGGGCTACCACACCCGAAAACACTGCACCGCACAGTCTGGTTCTTAGGAACTAGACTGTGTGGGTGCCTCCATGTTGGCTGCAGGCCCCCACAGAAAAAGTAGTCCCTTCAAGGAGGTTCTTTATTCTGCACATGAGCCTGGCGCCAAAGGCACCAGGACTGACTCCAGGAGAGTCCAGAAAGATAGTGCAAGGCCCTTGAGGCCCCAATTGAACATCGAGTCCTGGCCCTACCTGGCATGTGGGCATGCCAGTGGGGTTGTGGGTCAGGGGTCGTGACAGCACTCCCCTCCAAGGCCCCTCCTAAGGTGGTTCTTCTGCCTGGTCCGGGTTTGGCTGGAAAGTTCCGATGAAATGTCCTAATCAAACGTGGTGCATGAATGTTCTCGCTGGGTTCCCAGGATCTGTCCTGAGGGCCATAACCCTTCCAATCGATTAAGTAGTATAGCTTGGACATGATGTATTTAGAATCCAAGATTTCTTTTACTTCGAACTCTGGTTCCCCATCAACCATTACGGGTTCTGGTGGTGGCATAACTCTTGTACCGGGTTGTACCGGTTTTAGAAGTGAGACATGGAATAGTGGGTGAATTCGCATATTGGCGGGTAGTGCTAGTTTAACAGCTGCCGGGTTGATGATGGCATTAACGGAATAAGGCTCCAAATAGCGAGGACGAAAGGTCCGGGTTCCTTTTATGGGTATGTATTTTGCTGCTAGCCAAACCTTGTCTCCTACTTGGTAGTCAGGGGCCTTCTTCCGATGTTGGTCAGCAAATTTCTTTTGCTTGTGCTTGGCTTGGATTAAATGCTCTGTTGCCTTTTTAAAGGCCTGAGAGATGGTTCCGTGAAGAGTTTTCACTGCTGGCATTTCTAAACAGGGAGGACTGTCTAGTTTGGAAGTACGTGGATGTCTGCCATAGAGGGTATAGAATGGGGTTTGTCCAGTACTGGAATGCAATGAATTGTTGTAAGCATATTCTGCTATCCATAATAAATCTCTTCAAGTCCCTTCCACTTGGTGCAGCATACACCGCAAATATTGCTCAAGAGTCTGGTTGGTTCTCTCTGTTTGACCATCCGTTTGGGGGTGATGGCTGGTGGATAAGTGGATGTTGATTTGAGCCATAGAACAGCATTTCTTCCAAATGTTGGACACAAACTGGCTACCTTGGTCAGAGACCAGGACTGATGGGAAACCATGTAGTTTAATAATATTTTCCAGGAACACTTTTGGCAAGCGGGATGCATCCAGGAGACTTGAAAGGGATGAAGTGTGCCATCTTTTAGAATAAGTCTACTACTACTAAAATAGTATTGAATCCTTGGCTGGGAGGCAAGTCTGTGGTAAAGTCGAGAGAAAGTTTGTGCCATGGTGCAGGAGGAATCTCCAATGGCTGCAGATGGCCAGCTGGTTTCTGTTTTAGCGACTAGTTTTGTGCACACACCCCACACGACTGGACATATTGGATGATGTTGTGATGCCAAGTAGGCCACAAATAGTTGCGTTTCACTTTGGCTAAGGTTTTGGCAATCCCTGGGTGACCCTACATTAGGGAATCGTGATAATCTGAAACGATTTGCTGTTGTAGCTCCGCTTTAGGCACATACAGGCGTTCACCAAAATATGGCAGCTGGTCCTTAATGGTATATTACTTTCCTCTAGTAAGCCATTCCAGTAGGGTATCAGGAGTTATTTCATGTCAAATCTCATTTCTGAGCTCAGTTTGTGTTAAAGCCATGGTGAGGCCTAAGAGCTTGTCTTCAGGAATGATGGCCACCGGATCTGGAGTTGCATACAACTTCTCGTCAATGCCCATGCGAGATAATGCGTCAGCTTTCCTATTCCTTACGCCTGGTCGATAAGTGATTATAGTCATATTCGGCAAAGAAAAGGGCCCATCGTAGTTGGCGTGAGGATTGTGCCTTGGCTGTTTTCAGATATTGTAGGTGCCGATGGTCCGTGATTACTGTGACCGTATGTTTGGCCCCCAAGAGATAATGCTGCCATGCCTTAAAGGTGGATTTAATAGCTAGACGCTCCTTGTCGGTGATGGCATAATTGAGTTCAGGGGGTGAGAATTTTCACAACCAGAAGGCCATGGGGTGCAACTGGCCGGTTTCAGGATCCTTTTGAGAAAGAACAGCTCCCATAGCCATGCTGGAGGCATTGGTTTCCACGATGTAAGGAAGGTCTGGGCAAGGGTGTTGTAAGACTGGGGCGGAAGTGAACCTTCTCTTAAGTTCTTGGAAGGCCCTTTCGGCATCTTCTGTCCACATGAATTTTGTATTGTTCTTTCGTAGGAGTAACGTGATCAGATGTACAATCTGGGAGAAGTCTGGAATGAACCGACGGTAGAAGTTCGCAAAGCCCAGGATGCTCTGGACCCCTTTTAATGAAGTTGGAGAAGGCCACTTGAGAATGGCATCCACTTTGTGTACATCCATTCTGATGCCTTTCGGGGTGAGGATGAAACCAAGGAATTATACTTCGGTTACGTGAAAAAAGAATTTTTCCAGTTTTGCACATAGTCAATGTTGGCGAAGTTTGGCGAGAACGGAGCGGACGTGCTTGACATGGTCTTATCTCGAGGCTGAGTACACTAGGATGTCGTCTATGTAGACCAGGGCACAAACATCGATCAATTCCCTCAGAACATTGTTCATGAAGTATTGGAATGCTGCAGGGGCCTTGCAGAGTCCGAAAGGCATTACCTGGTACTCAAACAACCCATATTTGGTACGAAAAGCAGTTTTCCATTCATCTGCTTTTTTTAACTCGGACTAGGTGGTACGCTCCTCTGAGGTCTAACTTGGTATAAATCTGGGCATCTTTGACTTGGTCCAGCATTTCGGGAATGAGTGGCAGGGGGTAACGATTGTTCACGGTGATTCGGTTTAATGCGCGAGAATCAAGTCCCCTTCCTTCTTCTGTATGAAGAATAGGGGACTGGCTACCCGTGATTTAGATGGGCAGATAAACCCATTTGCCAATTACTGGTCCAGATAGGATTTTAGATGCTGGTTTTCTGGTTCACAGATTCTACCACAAAGGATTTGCGCACCAATTATGAGGTCAATCTGACAGTCATAGAGCCTGTGCGGTGGCAGTGTGTTAGCTTGCTCCTTCTGGAACACGTCCTGGAAACCTTGGTATTCTGCCGGGAGATTCCTAGTTGCGCAAAGTGTGGATGTGACTGTTCTGTGATTCCTACGGGTGTTGAAACTGGGTTTTTCTTCCTGGTAATAACAGGTTGGAGCGCAGTCATCGGGCAAGGTCAACTTTCTTGCACGCCAATCTAATTATGAGCAACTAACCATGGCATCCCTAATATTAGCCGAAACTGAGGTGCCTTGATGAGATCAAAGGAAATGGATTTCCGGTGATCATCCTGGCACAGCTGGGTTACTCCTACTGTACATTGGGTTACTGGCCCGGAAGCAATTTCTGTCCCATCCACAATGGTTACCTTTTCTGTGTTCGGCTTGAAACATAGGGGAAGCCCCATCTCTGCTGCCAGTTCTTGTTCAATATAGTTCCCAACTGCTCCGCTGTCTATGTAAGCCTCAATGGCGTGCATCCTAGAAGGTTGTTGGTGCTTGATTAGGATCACTGGTACTGCAAAATGTAAGGTTGGTGGCTCATTCTTCTCACTCGACAAACTGACCTCTATGTTTGTCGAGGTAGGCAGTTTTCCGACTCCTTACTCTCATCTCTTTCCGTGGCTCCTACAGTTCTCCCCCTCTAGGGTTTTGGCGCCTGCAAGTTCGGGGCTTACACAGGCATCCGCAACCCCAGCGGGGAAAGAGGGTTAGGGAACGTTGCTTGGATAGGTACTGGAAGCAGGAACACCGGGTAGAGGGTACAGGGTTCAAAATTGCATAGGATTCTGGGTGATTAGGGGGAAAAAACATACCAAATTGAACCACACATACATCCATGCATTAGTACACTCCCCAGCAAGCCTATGCAGAGCAGTTTAAAAGAAAAACAACAAGACACTTAGCTCTGGTTTTGAGTGCTGGCCTCCTGCCTGCGCACTCTCAGGTCCGGTTACAGGAGCACTGCAATGCTGCAAAGAGAGCCACAGTCAACAACCTGTACGTGCCAATTACACAAAAACACAACACCAAACATGCCCCATAGCAACAAACTACTCTCCAAACAGACAATATGGTGTAGATGCTTCGTACCCATATATAACATTACCCCTGTGACGGGTCATACACAGTCAATGCAGTAAGTCAGCCGCCGGTGGGTGCGTGGCAAATGGAACACCAATGTGTCACAATTCACACAACATGCAATGTTCCCTGGGTAAGCAGACAGACCCATATAGCAAGCCATGACTTCTGAGCAAGTTGCGTACCACCATGACCGAAACAAAGTTGGCAGTGCATTTATCATAAAGTACCTGGAAATGATATGCACTGCACCCGAGTATGTCCCTTGCTGTATGTCCCTGTGAGCTGCCCCTTTCCATGTCTCGGAAGACTACATGATTGATACAATGGACCTTGGTGTACCGGAGGGTATGTGCCACTGCCCCTGCACGTGTCACAGACAACCTTACAATCAACAGCCATCAGTCCACCAACACATGTGAGCTGCATTGTGTGCTTCAACACCAATATTCGTCTAAGCTCACCCTCAGTGCTGTGACTAAGCCTGCATGTGCAACTCGCCTGGTGCAAGCTTTGCTGTGTTGTGGCCCCCCTGTGCTGCTCACCTTGCCTGGAGTTCCTTGGAACACGTCAGCAGTTCTAGGATGTAGGTCTGCAATCCCTGTGCCTCTGCTTGTGCACACATGTGCATGTGGGCACCAAGAAACGTGCCCAGAATTCTGTCGTCCAATGGGCCATGTCTGCTGGCAAAGGTGCTCTGGAGGCTCATCCCCCTGCAGAAAGGGCATGAAACACGTGATTAATGCTTCAAAGTCATCTGTGTGTGTCTCATCAGGCATCTCATTACTTGACCATGTCAGAGAGTCACATCATAAATCACACCATCAGTCCATCTTTCACATCCAAAGTGTGGAACACTATCTACAGCATGAATTGCAACAAGCATGTGTGCAATAAAGATAAGAAACATACTACACAATGCATAGCAATCAATGTCCACATTAATCATGACACACCCCATCTAGCAAAAGCTGAACAGTGGACAATAACACCAAAATCATCCCCACTAGGGGTGTAAACACAAGTCACACAGCACCAGACATGCCACAGATATGACAGTCCAAAAAAGCCCTTGTGTAAAAGTCTGTGACACCGAACGATCCTTGCGAGCGCATGGATAAGGGAGGCAGGAGTGGCATATGTGAGTCAAGGACCCCAAGCAGCAAACACATACACAAGACAAGCCTGAAGGGCCCAGCTGGAACAGACAGTGGATGCCTTCAAAAGCCACAAAGCACTGCACGCCACATGAAAGCACAATAGACAAGCAATTTTAAACTAAATCAACTATTAACTAATTACACTAACAATGGAAAAACTACATTACCTAATTAAACTAACTATCAAACAGAAACTTAACTAACTAAACTAAAAGAAAAATCAAAAATGGCCACATACGACCCGGGGGGGAGGGGAGGCACCCAGGAGGGAGGAGGTACAGGGTGCTGCACAACATCCACATGCGATGATGCTGAGCCAAAAAAAACAACCTCCATGGGCTCAACGCCTGCACAGCCCGACCTATGTGGGAGGTAAATGGTCGTCGGTGTCTGGATCATCCTGGAAAGGAGGACGTGGCACAGTAGCCTGGCCACGCCTAGCCGCAGCTTGCCCCTCATCGGCAGCAAGTCTGCCGGACGGGTGAGCCTGGTTATGTGTGGCGATGTGACGTAGGTCTGCATGCAGAACCTCACGTGATACTAGGGATGTAACGGTATAACGGTATACCGTTAAAGATACCGTGAACCACTTAATTGAACAATAATAACCGTCACATTGTTTATACCGTTATACCGTTTATACCGTTAAGTGTGCTTTTGAATCTGATTTGGAAAGGCTGCAGTAAGCAAGTGCTGCGCAGTCTTGGTCTTGCACTGTTGGATGTGCAGTTTGCCAAGTAGTTTCAGTTGGAGCAGTTTTTAGTGCCATTCCATCAACCACACGTGCCTGACACAAAATCAATATGTTAGCAATAGGAAAAATAGATACAGTGTCAAGAAGCAAAAAGGTTTACTTTGGGTTGGCGGCTTTGGGGTTTATATATTTATAATGGATAATGTTCTCTAAACATATGACAATGGGGAATTTCCCTGGTTCTATCATTGAATTTACATATAATAAGTCACACTGCGAAATTCACTAATCTCTGTGGGTATTCCCTGCTGCCATACCAAAGGGTAACATGTTCGTGATTACTTAACACCTTTTGGCACGAGCCTAAATGACCACTTAAGAAAAGCTATTCAGTTTGCTTTGCCAGTCTCCGCAGGGCTCCCCCCCCCTCCTCCTCTCCACACATGTGTTTGTTTGGTGGAAGCAAGGGGTGACATTTCAGTGGAAAGTATGTTGAAAACCCCAATTCTGGCCCTGGGTGTCTGGTTTTGTTTGTGATGATAAATCTGACAATTTATGACCTTTTAGAACATATTTTTTAAGATTAGTCAACTCCACCTGCTGTACCGCGATAACCATGATATATCGTCATTTGGCAAGAAGGTTATCGTATCGTCATAAAACTAATACCGTGACACCCCTACGTGATACACGTGCTTCCTCTTGCAAGGTAGCACGTGTAACACGGAGTTCCTCCTGCAAGGCCTGGCTGGACAACCACTGCACCTCCCGGCAAGCCTGTAGCTCAGCCGAGATGGTACGCTCAAGCTGTGCAAACCTCTCCTCTGCCTGCTGCCTCTGGGACATCATAAGGACACCCAGAGTGGATCTAGGGAAGCATACTCCTCCCTCAGGGCATCCATGTGCGCCTCTGCGTGAGCAGCAATTGCTTGACGCAGAGACGACATTTCAGCCTGGTGTGCCCTGTCTGAGGCCGCCATGCCCAGCCTCAGCGAGCGGGCCGTGGATCGTGCCACCTGCTGCTGGAGAAGCACCTGCCTAGCAGGGGGGAGCACAGATCGGGCCACACGCTCCATGCTCTCAGCGATGTTCTCCATTGCTGCCCCCTGCCGTTCGGAATTGGCAGTCATGTCTTGCTCCCACTCAGTATACTGCGGTTGCGCGTGGCGACCGCGTTGCCGGGCTTGACCCCTGCAGGACCCAAGGACCGGGGGTCCTCGCTGTGTTGGCACCGCCCGCGGCTGCACGACTACATGCCCCCGTCGAAGTGATTTCCCAGGCACATCAGTGACTGGTGTGGAGGGTGACCCTGCGTCCCGATCCACCACGGGCGGAGGAACCAAGACTGTCTGATCCTTCAGTGCAGGGGTCGCAGACAGAGGAGTGTCCACATCAGAATCACTCACCCCTGACACATGGACTTGATGCTCATCCAACTCAACATGGACGTCAGAGTCGTCATCAAGGCTGGACTCATAGACAGCCAGAGACAAGATGGACTGCAGCATTTGGGGGTTTTCGTGGCCTACCACCCCACGACCCCCACTAGTGCCGGGTTGATGTGGTGGTAACAACCCTGTGTCTGGCATGACAACACTATCCTCCGCCTCCATTGCGTCATCACCTGAAAAATAGAGAGAAAAAAGGTCACTACACATGTCAGAAGCACACAACACACACACACACTGACAGCAAACGCATCCGGCAGACATGTGACACACAACATATAACCTGGCATGCATGCTGGATCAACTTTGAATAGCTTCTGTGATCAGACCTGTTGAAAGGTGGCAGTTTCCATGGAAGTGGATCTATGCAGTGCAGAAAATGTGTACGCCACTCACTACCTACATGTACAAGGACTCCATGGTGTGTGCCAGGAAATGTGAAGGCAGTGCAATGTCAAATTCAGACATCACGTGCATTGTGCATTCAATGTGTACCATATCTAGAAGCCAAGCACCCCTCCACCCCAGTACCAAAGTAGGGATGCCTAGCATGGTATCAAAAGGCTGACCATACACCTGTGTATTGACAGGCAGTGTTGACTGGCATCAACAGCTTAATGTGATTCAAGTGACAACACTGCAAATGATGCTGGGACAGTAAGCAGGACACATGATGAAAACTCTGGATTCCGCCCATGTGTGACGAAGACACAACAGTTGGACAGAGTCATTGGCCATTGAACAGGCTGAGGCCTGTGAGCCACACAGATTGTCAGACCCTAAACATGTGTGCAACGCAGGACTGAGCCACAGTTGACATGGGAAGGCTAATGAGATGCCAGGCAATGTATGTAACCAAGGACTTGTATTACAGTGATCATCCAGTCAAGGACACATAGGGGCATGCGTGCAATGCACATGGAGCATGAATGGGCACTCATGTCCCTGCGGGACATCTGACCTATGCACAGTACAAGTGAGATACCCTGCATCGAGTACTGTTAGGCGGAAACCTGTGCAGTTCCCTCTGGGACCACTGCAAAAGATTTAGGACTACAGGTGTTTGGCAGTAAACCCACTTGGTAGCAGTCTGTACCACACAGATTCACTGTTGGTAGCTGTGGCTGAACAGTCAGACTTCCCTCAAGAAGAGTTAAGCAGTATGTGGAGTATACAAGATAGGGCAATTCTTCACAGTAAGACAAGCAAACACGCAACAAGGCTTCAGTGTAAAGATATTAAGGTATTTATTTATAACAAAACATCTATCAAAAACACTATGGCACTATCACGGCAAACAAATCAAACGCAATTACTCTACGAAGAGGAAACGATCAATCCCCCTAGCAATATTTCGACAAGTCTAGGTTTTACCGGCACCACTTATTTACAGACAGAGGTGTATGCCTCAACCTAGATGGCACTCTAATATTAGTTAGGACGGGAGAGAAAAATAGGCAGGCTATGAAAGCAACACAGTTCAATACTTCACGGGAAAAATGCAAGGCAAGAAGGCAAGAATCACAATAGATCATAAAGTTCGGAGGCCAGGCCCACTCGGAGAGAGGCAAGGTGATATGTCCCAAAAGTCTCTAGTGGAAATGCGTTCGAGTCTTTGTGGCAAATTGTTATCAGCAGATTGAACCAGTTCAGAACAATACGTGAGAAAGCTTGGAGGCGACCCAACGGAAAGGAGAGGATTAAGACATCTCACTCGAACCAATCGAAAGGGAAGCCAGGCGGACACGGTACCTTGTTGTGGAGGGCAGCTCCGGTGGGGGCAGTTGTTCCTGGTGGTGGATGCACGTCGGGTCTTTGCCAAGAGTAGAGATGTTCTCGTCGTCGAAGAAAAGTGAAGTCCGGTGCACCACCAGGGAAGGGACCAGCTGCGGAGTGCTCCGTCACAAGGCACCACCTTTTGGTCGCGGTACAGGGGTAGTGGCTATCCGGTTGCCGAGCTGCTCTGCATGGGCAATTCGACCACTGCGTCCTGAGGCGAATAAAAAGTAAAGGGGACTGGTTGTTCCCACCAGTCAGGGGAAGAGACTCTCCAGCAGGGAGATCTCCTCTGTCGTCGGGAAGTGGTGAGTCGGTTCCGTAGGGCTCCACCGGAGGTGTCGTCGTGCAGGTCGGCTCAGCGTTACCCTCGTCGGATTCTTAGGTCCTGTGGCGACTTCTGAAGATCCAGTCCCAAAAGCCCTGCTTTTATGCAGAAAACCCCCATTCATTCAGCCTAGCTGTCAATCAACACATGCTAAGTGGTGAGCGGGGAGGCTCACCACTTGGGCCAATCACTCCATAGTGCGACTGGAGTTGGCAAGGCAACTCGGTCCAGGGTGCCTAAACCCCCTCCCACACCCCTGTGGTAACCCAGACAGAATGGCACCACTTTGGAGGGTCTCTGTACAGAGCCCGCCAAAAGTGGAACAAAGGGTTCAACCTTTGGGTTAGGAGTCACAGAAACGAACACAGACGCCATTTTAAAAACCGAGTTCTGGCAGAAAATACCATCCGATAAACTTATTTACGATAAGTAGACCGGTGGTACGTTAGAGATTAATGAGGAAAAGTATCAATCTCCAACAATGGGACGAATCCCATAGGGTTATGTTTGGGGTCGAACATAACAAGTAGTTTCCACTGCCACCAGCCAAAACTCGACGAGGGGGGACGGGACAGTGCCCCCTCGAGTAACAGATCCAGGAGTAATCGAATTACCCCTACTAGTACGTCCACAATAAAATGGTTTGTACTAGTTCTGTTAGTAAATGGAGGTCTAGTAAAGCCAATGGTGACTTTACATGCCCGGGGAGACAGTAGTCAGTCCCCGGGTATGGAGTCTATGGTGGGTGTCCGCTAGGACGCCCCAGTGCTAAGGCACCTAGGATGCGGTGTAACACACATATAAAAACATATGAGACCCTATCGAGTAAAAGACCCCATAGCCCATAGAACACATTGACATTCAAAGGAATTACACACATTCATGTCCAAGAGTGGGAGCAAAAGAGTCTCACTCTTGGCAGGATGGAAAAAAACAAACTCCAGAAATCCAGCAAAGCTGCTGTAGGACTCACTAGGTTAGGAAATTCAGCCTAAACAGAGAATTCTCCCTAACAAGTATTAAGGCTGTACCACACGGCATATGTCTGGCAGATTCTATGCTGGAAGTTAGCATCTACACAGGACACATGAACAAGAAAGTATACATTGGCAAGATTGAAGCAGACCAGTGCAAAGGTGGAACTGGGGTGCAGAGTGGTGGAGGAGGGGCAAGGGAGCATGCCTACATGGAGTCCCCGCATGCAGGCAGAGGAGACATGCATGACGGAAGCATTGCATTACTTACACATCAGAACCATGTACACGTCACATGTAGCGGCAATCATGCACAACACATCCCACAAGTGAAACACACACATCCTCAACAAACACGCATCAACACTCACTGGACTGCACATCAAAGTCCAGCATCTCTCCCACTCCTTCGACCAATTCAGGTGGTATGAACTCCGCAACGAGAGCCTCATGCGGAGTGAGCTCTTCCTCCTCTGGTGCAGGCCCACCGCCAGTCACCAGAGTCAAGTTGTAATTAGAGGCACGCTTAGCCTTAGTGCTGCGTTTGATGTCATTCCAACGCTTTTTGCACTCTTGCGCCGTGCGCACCTCATGGCCGAATGAATTGACATGTTCCGCAACATGCTTCCAGTGGGTGTCACGTTGGGCAGCCGTAGTCTGACTATTGGCACCCACTAGCATGTCACGGCTGTGGCCCCGCACGTAGTCCACGAGGAAGTCCAGTTCCTGCTTACAGAAAGGCTTCTTCCTCGACGTGCAGGAGGTCGTGGCTGTGTGTGGTGTCCCAGCCTGTGCTGCAGGTGCAACCTTCCTCCTCTTGGACTGTGGCGCAGACCCTGGCTGGCTAATGCCGCCCTGACCAGTATGGCCAGTGGGTTCGGTGGATTGAGCCAAGGGAGTGGCAGGTGGAGGGATGACCAAAGGCCTGACTTGTGTCAGTGGCAGCTGGGTGCCCACTAATGGACCCTGCGCAGCAACATCAGCTGTGGCAGGGTCATTGACCGCAACGGTCCTGGTTGGCAGACTCACAACCGGGGTGCTGTTGGGTGCATCTGCCCCTGCACTTGCCAACACCTGGCTGTTCGGGGCAGCAGATGACATGACTGCCCCAGGGACACGTGTCTTGGTCTGAGCAGCCCGGCCTGCCCCTATGGTTTCCCCCCTGGCCTGTTGGAGATCTACCAAGGGCTCTTCAAGTGCCAACGCAGCCTGCGCTGGCAGACCCCGAGCCTGGGTGGCAGGATCCACAGCTGCACCTGCGGCTACCACTACCCTTGTGCCCGTGGCAGTCGATGGAACGGACTGCCGGGTCAAATGGGTGCCAGTGCCAGATGCAGGAGCTGCATCCCCCGGAACCACAGGGGGTGGTGGCATGACTGCACCGACACATGACACAACATTGTGCTCAAGTGGCGCACCCCTGCCTCTTCCCCCTCTGTGGCCGCCCTGGACACCCTGGAGTCCCCCTACTCCCTGGTCACCACGGCCAAGTCCCCGACCATGCCCGCCACGAGGAGGACGCCCAGCTGAGGCGCCCCTCACCTTTGGTTGCCTCCCACCTTGGCACAGATGTAGTAGTGCTGGCACAGATGGAGTGGTGCCAATGGGAGGTGTACACCACAATTGACCTGGGCAATTGGGGTGAAGGGGGTGGGAAGCAAGATGTTAAAAGCCCCCTTGCACCTGCAAGGCTGTATGTGACCCCGGTGATGTGGTGACGGGTCACACAACGCTCAGGCACCCCAAAACTGCAGTAAAACCGTGCACGCAACCCTGCAGCCTACGTGCGTGGATTCAACCTCCCGCAGTACGCGGTGGCACCCAGTAACACGAATAACGCGTACACGTGGGACACGCAGGCTACTATGACATCGAAAATGGGTGCAATACACAGGGGCACCCGCAGTGGGAAAAAGAGCGTGTGCGACTCAGAAAAACACGCGTAGCCAATACCCCCGCCAAAAGAAGAGATTCCTCCTTGATAGCTGTGAAGTCGTGATGGCGCGCGAAACAACAGGAAGCAGCAACACACGTCGGTCTCCACGAAAGGCACGTACAGCAAACTGCTTGGCCCGCTCACCTTTAACCCGTGCTGAGGGAAACGCACGCGCGCATCACGTCACTTACGCGCATGGGCCCTTTCCTTGTATTACACGCGGACGTGCAGTTTTTCATGCGCGCTGAAATGCCCATGCACGCCTGTGCGCGTCACGTCACAGGGGTGCTTGCGCTTCAGGGGCCTTCTGTCCAATGAAATTGCGTATGCGTGCAGACGCGCTTACGCGCTAAGGGTCTTTCCTCGAATTACACGCTGACGTGCCGAATTTTCACGTGCCAAATCACTCCGTATCAAGCTGGCCACGCGTAAGCACACGGAAGACCACGCTCCTGCCCAGAAGGCTGAACTACTGCCCCCCAGAGCCCCGAGCACGCTCCCACCTGCCATCTGCTGCTGCCTGACTGCCTGCTGCCCACGTGCCCTGCCATTTGCTGCCTGCACATCAGCCAGGGGTGCTGTTGCTGTGACCACCCCTGCTGGAACCGAAGACTCCCGACTGGGATTCCATCGCTCCACAGCCCAGCCCCAGGACCCAGTTGCCCACCCACTCCTGCCTCTGGGGTTGTCATGTCGGGCACTGCAACATCTGGCACCACTGACAACCCCCGGCCAGAGAGGCAAAGGGGCACCAGCTTCAGTGCCACCGAAGTTGGTGTCCTGGTGGAGCAAGTCCTGGGGCAGTATGATGCCCTCTTCGGAAGTTCTCACGCTGACAAGGAAGGACGGACTCGGATCTGGACTGACATCGTGACTGCCATCAACGCGGAGGGGGTGGCAGTCCGCGACTTCCAACATGTCAAGAAGCGCTGGGAGGACTTCAGGTCCAGGACCCTGAACAAGGCCCGGCGCCTCTTGAAGGCAGCGGATGCCAAGGGGCGCCGGGGCATCTTGTCGGAAGATCAGATGAGGGTCCTGGAACGCATATCCCCAGCGCTCCACGTCCAGGTCCTTAAGAGGCAGACCCGTCTGGAGTTGAGCGGTAAGTGTACATGCATCCTGATTGTGAGCTGTGCGTGTGGTGATGTTTCAGTAGTGTGCAGGTTGCACATCTGTTTGTATGGGGTCGAGTATGGGTGGGGGTGTACAGGGCCGTGGGGCTAACACATGCGAGGGCTGTAATGTGTGAGACATGGATGGTGCTTGTGTGTGTAGGCTTGCATGCCAAATGCATTTGTGTGGGCACACATGTTTGGATGAATGTGTATGTAAGTAGACATGTCCGTGATGTCACGCATGTATGTTGTTTTCAGCTGCATGTATCAGCACTGTGTACATGTGCATTTGTGGGTATTTGACAAGGGTGCAACAGTGATGCAACATGGATGCATGTGACAGCCGGATGTGGAAGCCTGATTGGCAGATGTGACATGGATGCCCATCTGAACACTGCAACACTTGGCAGAGGTGTACACATGCATGCAAGTGTGGTGGTGTGTGTACATGTGTGGTGCACTTCCTGTGTTGCATGTGATGTCTGGCTCAGCTTTGCCTGCTCATGCTGTTGTATGGGTATGGATGGTGCTGGCAGTTGCGATATGGCTGTGGTATGGCTCATGTGTGCGAGTTGAAATGGCATGTGTGTTGGGGATTGTGATGGCATGTCCGAGGTTTGCCAATGCCACTCATGTACAACTGTCATGTGTGTATGTGTCCATTGTACAGTGCCCTGATGCCTGTGTTTTATTTCTCCCTGTCTGCAGCGTCAACTGATGAAGAGGGCGGAGAAGGTGCTGTGGAGCACCGCGGCGGGGATCCCACCGCCAGCCGGAGACGCAAGGCCCGGCTCCCCTCCCATGTTGTCATCTCGTCGGGGAGTGAGGAGTCCAGTGCCGCGTCCCAGGCCGCAGCTGCCGGGGGGAGGTCCAAGAGGCGGAGGTTGGAGTTGGACTCCTTGGCAGCAGAAGGGGCAGCTGGGACCCCACAGGGCCCAACGGGGGAAGATGGCACAGAGTCATCCAGGTTGGTGGGGGGTTTGGTGGAGGAGGAGGCCGTGCAAGCAACAGAGACGGGGTCTGGAGGTGGGGATCCCACTGGTGCTAGTGGTGCAGTGCAGGACCAGGGACAGGAGGCACCACAGGCTGCCGCGGAGGTGCCTGTGTGCAATCCTGTCCCTGATCCTGTCCCTGCATCATCTTGCACCAGCAGGGATGCCTACGTCCAGACCCGTTTTCAGGCAGGGGATGAGCAAACGACAACTGGCCTTCCTCTGCCTCCGGACGTGTCTATCCAGGTCCGGGTTGAGCCTGTCCTGACTGGTGTGGCGTTGCGTCAACGGGCCATGCGAGGTGACCTGCAGTCTTTTCATGAGGAGACTGCACGTCATCTCGAATGGCTCGTTGACCACGTCAGCCTGCTGGGACAGGTCACCCAGGCCGGATTCCTCCCTTTGATGGGGCTTGTTACGACCCCTTCCTCAACTGAACCCCCTACGCGCCAGTCGTCCTCCGTGCCATCTTCCCACCCATCAGTCACCTGGGTGCCCTGTGGAGCTGCCTCTGACGGTGCGGCCAGGCTGGTGGAGGAGGCATCCCTGCCACAGTCGGGAGTCGGACGTCCAGCAGGGGTGGCCACATCAACGACTGCACCCCAGCCGGCGGAGGATGTGCAGGCAGGAGGAGGCAGTGCACGGGCAGAGGCACAGCAGCAGCAGCAACATGGTGGGAGCCATGAAGGCTCGGGCCTTCAACATCGGAGGGGCAGGCATCGGCCGGAGGGCAGGAGGACACAGGACAGAGAGTGTCTTCCGTGTGGCAGCGGTTGGGCCACGCCATAGATGCGGAGCGGCAGCGGGCGGAAGAGGTACGGCTCACAATGGTCAGGGCGGAGAACTCCATGCGGAGGGCCCTGAGGCGGGCCAAGTGCCTTGAGGCAATCCGCAGGGGGTTGGAGGTGGACACATCGACGGCCCTGCGGACCCTCGGGGCCATGGAGGAGGACCGCCTCCGGGACATTGAGCAGGATTTCGATGATGCCCTGGCCCGGGACATCCAAAAGTGAGCCGTCAGACTAGCCCGCTGCCCTTGTACATAGTTATGTAGGTAGTGTTAGGTTTCCTTTGTTTTTTTATTTATTTTGGACCTTTTGGACATTGGCCACATTTTTGTATATAGTTTATGTTATTAGTTAGTGTAGTTAGATAGGTTTAATTTCTTTTGTTGGGATAATGGACCCTGGCTTGTTCGTATGTACATAGTTCACTGTTGGATTGTATTTTTCTTTCACAATTTACCCATGGAGCAATGGCTTTCAATTATTATTTCCCATTGGATTTTCTTTTGTGGACAATGACTTTGGACACCATTACTTTGGATTATGATTTTTGGTTTTGCTTTTTTTCACAGACATGCTTCTTTTCATTTTTGTACATTCCCATTTCTGTTTCTTTATTTTTTATTCTATTTATGTTTCCTTTAATACATATTTTTTTATCGAACTTCAATGTGTAGTATTATCTCATTGGTTTCATGCATTTCATGATATGGGTTTTGAGATTCACTGACACCCATTGGGTGTATGTGAGGGACATGTGTTTGTTTTGAAACTTGCAATTGGTGTTCTGTGATGTAATTGCCAATTATGAGTGGGTGGATGCAATACTCGGGTGGGTGTTTTGCATTTGGAGGCTGACCATAGGGACCAGGGATCTAGATTGTGATGACATGTTGGCTGGGGAACATGAGTTAGGGCCTGCTGGCAGGTGCCCACAGTGCTGGGGGTGGGGGTGGTGGGGAACATGAGTTGGACATGGGTGGGGGCCTGCTGGCAGGTGCCCCACAGTGCTGGGGGGTGGGGGTGGTGGGGAACATGAGTTGGACATGGGTGGGGGTCTGCTGGCAGGTGCCCCACAGTGCTGGGGGGTGGGAGGGTGGGGAACATGAGTTGGACATGGGTGGGGGCCTCCTGGCAGGTGCCCCACAGTGCTGGGGGGTGGGGGTGGTGGGGAACATGAGTTGGACATGGGTGGGGGCCTGCTGGCAGGTGCCCCACAGTGCTGGGGGGTGGGGGTGGTGGGGAACATGAGTTGGACATGGGTGGGGGCCTGCTGGCAGGTGCCCACAGTGCTGGGGGATGGGGGTGGTGGGAGACATGGGTGGGGGCCTGGTGGAGGGTGCCCCTGCACTACTGGAGGGTGGGGGTGGTGGGAGACATGGGTGGGGGCCTGGTGGAAGGTGCCCCTGCACTGCTGGGGGGTGGGGGTGGTGGGGACATGGGTGGGGGCCTGCTGGCAGGTGCCCCACAGTGCTGGGGGGTGGGGGTGGTGGGAGACATGGGTGGGGGCCTGGTGGAGGGTGCCCCTGCACTGCTGGGGAGTGGGGGTGGTGGGAGACATGAGTGGGGGCCTGGTGGAGGGTGCCCCTGCACTGCTGGGGGGTGGGGGTGGTGGGGAACATGAGTTGGACATGGGTGGGGGCCTGCTGGCAGGTGCCCCACAGTGCTCGGGGGTGGGGGTGGTGGGGAACATGAATTGGACATGGGTGGGGGCCTGCTGGCAGGTGCCCCACAGTGCTGGGGGGAGGGGGTGGTGGGGAACATGAGTTGGACATGGGTGGGGGGCCTGCTGGCAGGTGCCCCACAGTGCTGGGGGGTGGGGGTGGTGGGGAACATGAGTTGGACATGGGTGGGGGCCTGCTGGCAGGTGCCCCACAGTGCTGGGGGGTGGGGGTGGTGGGGAACATGAGTTGGACATTAGTGGGGGCCTGCTGGCAGGTGCCCCACAGTGCTGGGGGGTGGGGGTGGTGGGGAACATGAGTTGGACATGGGTGGGGGCCTGCTGGCAGGTGCCCCACAGTGCTGGGGGGTGGGGGTGGTGGGGAACATGAGTTGGACATGGGTGGGGGCTTGCTGGCAGGTGCCCCTGCACTGCTGGGGGATGGGGGTGGTGGGAGACATGGGTGGGGGCCTGGTGGAGGGTGCCCCTGCACTGCTGGGGGATGGGGGTGGTGGGAGACATGGGTGGGGGCCTGGCGGAGGGTGCCCCTGCACTGCTGGGGGGTGGGGTGGTGGGAGACATGGGTGGGGGCCTGGTGGAGGGTGCCCCTGCACTGCTGGGGGGTGGGGGTGGTGGGAGACATGGGTGGGGGCCTGGTGGAGGGTGCCCCTGCACTGCTGAGGGGTGGGGGTGGTGGGAGACATGGGTGGGGGCCTGGTGGAGGGTGCCCCTGCACTGCTGGGGGGTGGGGGTGGTGGGAGACATGGTTGGGGGCCTGGTGGAGGGTGCCCCTGGTGGCTGGGGGTGCAGGGGGACATGCGTTGGTGGGCAGTAGTGCAAGTTGACATGTGGGTTGGCTGGGGGGCATGGCCATGGTGGATGGGGTGCCTGCAGGACATGTGCAGGGTAGGCCCCTGTGGTGTGAGCCACCTGCAGGGGCCGTGGGGGGTGTAGAGGGAACACCTGGGAGGACCCACACGTGCAATTCACGTGTGGTGCTCCCCGCGCACCCCTGTAATACACGTACCCTGATGGAATCGCGTGTGGAACTTCAAGCGCACCCCTGTGATACACGTACCCTGCTGAAATCGCGTGTGGAACTTCCCGCGCACCCCTGGAATACACGTACCCTGCTGACTTTGCGTGTGTGACTTCCCACGCACCCCTGGAATACACGTACCCTGCTGATATCGCGTGTTAAACTTCCCGCGCACCCCGAAATACACATAGCCAGGACATTCGCGTGTGGAACTTCCTGCGCACCCCTGATATGCACGTACCCTGCTGATATCACGTGTGAAACTTCCCGTGCACCCCGAAATACATGTAGCCAGGACATTCGCGTGTGGAACTTCCCGCGCACCCCTGATATACACGTCCCCTTACTGAATTCACGTGTGAAAATTCCCGCACACCCCTGATGTACACGTACCCTGATGGAATCGCGTGTGGAACTTCAAGCGCACCCCTGTAATACACGTACCCTGCTGAAATCGCGTGTGGAACTTCCCGCGCACCCCTGGAATACACGTACCCTGCTGATATCGCGTGTGAAACTTCATGCGCACCCCGAAATACACGTGGACTGGACAATCGCGTGTGGAACTTCCCGCGCACCCCTGGAATACACGTACCCTGCTGATATCGCGTGTGAAACTTCCCGCGCACCCCGAAATACACGTGGCCTGGACATTTGCGTGTGGAACTTCCCGCGCACCCCTGGAATACACGTACCCTGCTGATATCGCGTGTGAAACTTCCCGCGCACCCCGAAATACACGTAGCAAGGACATTCACGTGTGGAACTTCCCGCGCACCCCTGGAATACACGTACCCTGCTGATATCGCGTGTGGACCTTCCCGCGCACCCCTGATATACACGTACCCTGCTGAATTCACGTGTGAAAATTCCCGCGCACCCCTGATGTACACGTACCCTGATGAAATCGCGTGTGGAACTTCAAGCGCACCCCTGTAATACACATACCCTGCTGAAATCACGTGTGGAACTTCCCGCGCACCCCTGGAATACACGTACCCTGCTGATATCGCGTGTGAAACTTCCCGCGCACCCCGAAATACACGTGGCCTGGACATTCGCGTGTGGAACTTCCCGCGCACCCCTGGAATACACGTACCCTGCTGATATCGCGTGTGAAACTTCCCGCGCACCCCGAAATACACGTGGCCTGGACATTCGCGTGTGGAACTTCCCGCGCACCCCTGGAGTACACGTACCCTGCTGATATCGCGTGTGAAACTTCCCGCGCACCTCGAAATACACGTAGCCAGGACATTCGCGTGTGAAACTTCCCGCGCACCCCTGAAATACACGTACCCAGCTGAAATGACGTGAGGTACTTCCCGCACACCCCAGTGATACACGTAGCCCGCTTGCCGTGCTGGTACAGGGTTAGCGCAGCCCTTTGCGCTGGATTGGGGATTTTGATGGCTTTTCCCTGCGTCAGAGGCGTTCTTGGGGGCGTAACTGGCACTGCTGCAGGGTCGCTGCGCCACTGTGCGCCACGGCTGGTTTTGGTAGCTGGTATCCATGAATACGCTGTGCGCGGAAATGGGTTTTGGCACACGCGGCTGGCGCAGGGATTCGCACGCGCACACTGTGCGCCAGCCACATGCGCCACTTGTGCGCTGAATTCTATGAATTACCCCCATAATGTTTTAAGGACCGATGTTGCTGCCTTAAACTGTAGGCAGGCTGTGATCGGGAGCCAGTGGAGGTCCTATCGGCATTGGGTAATGTGTTGCTTTCTGGGCTTCTTTTTGACGATGCTACTGCATCGTTTTGAACGACTTGCAGGTCGTGTAGGTTTTTCTTAGGGGCACCAATCAAAAGTGAATTGTCGTAGTCCAGTCTGGGCAAGATAATAGCGAGAGTTGGCTTCTGAAAGAAAAGGTTGAAGATTTCTAAGTAGTTTCAGGCAGCATCAACAGTTCTGCACTGTTTTGTTGACATGAGCCTCAGAGCTTACAAGTGAATCAATATGAAACCCTAGGGTTTTGGTCTTATTAGAGGCTTGGATGCTGAAATTGTGGTTGCCGAAAGCGTGACATCTGGTGTTGAGTTTATATCTATTTTTCCCAGAACCAAAGATCAGTAACTCTGTCGGATTCCCTTTGAGACACATCCAGTTTGTGTTCATCCAGGATTCTATGTGGTTATAGCAGATTTGCAATTTATTAGTGTCAAGATCGTTGTCACCAGTGAGCTCGAGCACCAGTTGGCTGTCCTCGGCGTAGTTGGTAAAAAAAACACCTAGCATGAAGGCATAGTCCTTGATCTGCCTAAATCTTTTTGCGCTTGTTACCCTCTAGTTTGGGGAGGGCTGATATAAGGGCCTTATTATGAGGAGTGTTGGGCCAGATTGTCTTGGTGGCATTCGCTAGACCATCTCCCACCCACTTCTACCTCCAGAAGATATGTAGATATGTAAATACTTTATGCCCTTAGCCGAACTGGAACAAAACTTAAAGAGGAGAGGTCAAATAAAAATAGATACCCTTCTGCCTAGTCTCTTTAATTCACCCTGGTATCACGGCACACATTAATGAGCGCATCTCATCACTTGCGCAAAAACAAGGAGAAGCCAAATTCACAAAGGGATGCGCTCATTCAGATGCCCTTTTCCCCCGCCTTTTTGCAATAGTGAAAATAAGGGGGCATTTCTGCACATTTAAAAGTTCATCTCCAATTCACGAACAGATGCACTTTTTAAAAGTTCAAAAATGCTTGGCATTCACTCTGTCACTATTTTGAAGTGTGACAGCTGCAATTTAGACAGCCTCTGTCACACTTGCATTTCTATCCCCGAAACAGGAAATGTAACCCTTCAGTACCCTGGCCTTGCATGGCCCATTGGCCATGCGCCGGCTGGGTCACTGAATGTAATAACGGTCAAAGTTAACACTTTGCCAAGATGGTTCCCTAAACTGCTCACTGCACTCAGATTTCACTGGTTTGACTGCAAGACACCTCACAGGTTTCCCTTTATGGACTAAAGGCCCCTAATTATATACTTGCATCTACGTTGCCACATCCTCACTCCAAGTAATCTCCTGTTCTTGTTATAGAGTGGCAAGCAGGTGCAAGGGGGTCCTGTTGATCCTTTCGGTATGTGCATCTCCCTGAGGATGGTATAGTAATATTCTGCATTTCTTTGTTATCACTAGCTTCTACATCTATTTGACCAATTTGGATTCAAAGTCTCATTCTTGGTAAGAATGAATATGAGCTGAGAATCCAATGGGTAAAAAGTATTTTTCCAATTGTACTTTGCTGATTGTAAAACGTTTATGTTCTTTCATGGGTAAAGTTTGTACATATCTGGTGAAGAGGCCCCCTGTATATTGTCTGCCAGTTTGTAGGCATACAAAGGTGATGCCGACCTGCTCTAGGGGTCATGCACTTTCAATGGGACACAAGTAGGCTGCAGCACTTGTTGGATTCATTTTGGCCATGCAGCTACAATGGTTTTAGCAGCAGGCATTATCATTTCTTGTTGCACAGTGCCAATAAAATCACCTTCTCATTTGCTCTAATCTTGTTCTAATACTTGTGTGTCCATTCTGGTCATGAAGAGAGTACAGTACATATTTGTAATTTTTCTGGGGTACACCAACCTGGTGGTTGTTGTATATTCATGATCTAAGCTCCATTTGTAGATTATGGCCCTGATTCATGGACTTATTTACGTGTAAAACTGGGAGCTGCATGCCATTCTGCCCAAAAATCCCCATTCCTCAAACAGGGAATTCCGGGCACAATGGCACACAAATCCCCAGTTAACACACATATAATTCCATGAATCAGGGCCTATATCTCCTTCTGCTACCAGCTTCTTCCAGTTTCAGAGGTGGATGTGGGCATCAGGGTCTGAACACTTTCCATCAGTTGATCAGACTGGATTCAGCTGAGCCGCCTCAGATATCGTCTCTAGCCAAGGGTTTGCATGGCAATAAACCATTGGTCTGGGTTATGACTGCACTCTCAGACATTTTGTGGTTTTAAGATGGTTTTACGATCCTTCATGAGGCTATAAACTGCTGGTTTTACATATTGTTTTGGCACTGGGTGCTGGCAAGTTGCTGTAGTCTTGTCAGAGCTTGTTCTCAGGGGAATGCAGTCTTCTAAATAAAGCATCAGCCTTGAGGTGGCTTCTCCCTGCATATCAACATCATTGGTCATACGGAGACAAGGGCTGAGTCAAGCCTTTCCGGCAGGACCCAGCTTTGCTGATTCTAAGATGCCTGTCAGGGGATTGTTTCCATCTTTGACAGTACATTTTCCTACATATAGATAGCCATGGATGAGTGATATGTTATGTTATGATTTACACCCCGCACCGCTGCAATTTTCATGGTCTCCAGGCTCTGGCGGATCTAAAAAGGAATCAGGGTTTAGGGGTTGGTTAGTGGGATCGAGAGGGAGAGCACAAGAGAGCTCTGATGTGCTGTTGGTAGCTTCAGTTCGTAAAAAAATGGTCACTGTCTGCTGGATGTGTCTTGGCCAGTAGTAATCAAGCCGTGTTTTTGTATGTGTTCATGGGTGGTTGCCATGTTTGTGGTTTGTTTTTCTGTGGTGCATTTGGGGTAGTGGGTGTCGCACTGCAGCATGTGTGCGGTTTGTGGTGGTTTCTGTTGAGATAGTGGAATGTGTGAATTTTATTTTGGAGCTTGAGGGTGGGTATTCATAGTAACTGTACATTGTATTGGTAGGGTAAGTGACGAGGGTGGTATGTGGCCTTTTCCTTGTGTTCTGTTGGTTTGGCATGGTACCGGTTCTTTTATGCCAGTATATATTGAGATGCTTTTTTCTGTTGGGCATCGGGTTTTGGTTCATTATGTTTAGGTTGTTTTGGTGTTTCTCATGTGTAGTGTTGTGATGGCTGTTTCTCTTCTGCAAAGTTTTCTGTTTAGTTCAGTGAGTAAAAGAGCCATGATTTTAATTGTTTTTTGAATGCTTGGTGTTCTTCTGTTTTTCGTATTTCCCTTGGGGAGTGAGTTCCAACGTTTTGCCGATATGCAGGAGAATGCTGATCCCCCAAATTACAGCTTGGAGTACTGTTTTGACTCGAGGCAGATGTTGCTCGATCTTAGTGTTCTATTTGGTTTGTAAATGGAGATCTGTTTCTCGTATTGATTCTGCTCCTTGGCCATGGATTACTCTGTGGTCTATGCAGAGTGACTTAAAGAAGATTATTTTTTTGACTGCCAGCCAATGAAGGGTCCTTAGTGCTGGTGTGATGTCTTCCCACTTGTTGAGTCTGAGGAGTAGAATTGCTGCTGCAGTGGCGAGAGTGGTGATGCTTGTGGGACTCTGCATGTTGTAGTATATGGGGCTGAGTTGTAGGGGCTTAGACACAATGCTTCTGTCCTTTCTATTAGGAAGGATTTTAACTAAAGTAAAGACTTGCCGCTGATTCCTTTGTCACTGAGTTGTTTGATGAAGTTTAGTGTTGGACTGTGTTTAAGGCTGCTAATAAGTCCACTACTATTCCTGCTCAGGTGACATTGATGTCAGTGTTGGTTTTGAGATCATACTGTATTAAAAGTAATGATGTTTCTGTTTCTCAAATTGATCTGAATCAGGTTTACGCTTGGTCGATTAGCTGGTTGTTTTTGACATGTTCCAGGATTTGTTCCTAGACGTACCTTTCTAGGAGTTTTGTCGGGTATGGGATGCTTGATATCGGTCTGTAGTTGGCTTGTTGTTCTGTGTTTACCAGGGGGTCTTTAAGTAGTGGTTTGATGTATGCATATTTGAAGCTCTGTGGTATGTTTTCTGCTGTCAGCGAGTGGCTAAAGAGGTTGCAGACATATTCTGCCAGTGTTTATTTGTGGAGGATAGCTTTCTACATATATTTCTTCTTTTTTCCTAATGCCCCTAATACTGTACCTGAGTTCGGTTTCTAAGCGCGGATCTAGGATTCCAATCTCTGTTGCTCTGCGTGGTCTTGCTTCCAAGACCAGAGCGTTGCCCCGGTGCTATCCTCCGTTCACAAATGGGGATTGTGAAGGATGTATGGCGGGTAGGGGTATGCTGGTGAGCCTGCTTTGTTGCTTTTTTTCACTAGGCTCATGAATATTTCTGTCAAGATAGGTGGGAAGAAAGTTAGTCTTAGGGTTGGTTCAGGTGTCAGATTTTTAAGGGTGCTGTTGGGTGTTTTTGGGTCTAGTCTTGAGGATTTGCACAATGTCTGCGATTTTGTTTTTAAAGGGGTTTGTCAGGTCGTCA
Source organism: Ambystoma mexicanum (assembly GCF_040938575.1). Classification (NCBI taxonomy): domain Eukaryota; kingdom Metazoa; phylum Chordata; class Amphibia; order Caudata; family Ambystomatidae; genus Ambystoma; species Ambystoma mexicanum. The sequence goes on from NC_090929.1 coordinate 1,687,248,115, forward strand.
TAGTGTTGTGAAGGCGTGCGTGTGTTGTTGTAGCCGGTTGGATTTCTTAGCTCGTTGATGATGTTGAGCATCTCTTTCTGGGTGTTGATAAGTTTGGTGCAGTATACTTTTTTTTCTTGGTGGATTTCGTCTTTGTATAGTCGTATCTGTTTTTGGTATGCAATTGTTCCAGTTTTCAGTTACTTTTTTTCAGTGCTCTGATGTGAGGTGTGAACCATCTCACCATTGTTTCCTTTGGTGAAGGGGTGCATGGTATTTCTGGACTAACATCGTCTGGTGTTTTAGTGATCCATTTTTGGATTTGCCAGATGGTGATAGATTGCTTTGTGGATTCCAGTCTGGTGTCTAGGTCAACCGTGTTTATGGGTTTCCAGTTTTTCTTCTAAATTGGAGGATTTCTGGTGGGTTTGGTTGTTTTCACATTGGTGAGTTGTCACAAAGGGTATTAAGAGGTGATCACTCCATAGGATCTGCATTGGAGGAGCAGTTGTAACCAGATTTTAATTGCAGAATATGCATCAACGGTGTGTCCTGCCATGCGCATTGCTCTCTTCACCAGTTGTTGTAGGTGTATTGTTAAGAGTTGATTTGTTAGTGATTTAGAAGAGTTTGTTGTTTTCTTACTCAAACCAAATGTTGAAGTCTCCAAGTATGATCAGGTGCTCATATTGTATGGCGATGTTTTTGATGGCCTCATAAACGTGTCAGTGGAAGTATGGTTGTATGTCAGTGTTCTGTTGAAATTAAAGGTTAGTTTGGTGGTCCAACCTTAGGTGGAGTTGGAGAGATTCACAGTGTGCGATATTTAGTGTTGATGCTGTTGTCATCTTTAGGTGGTCTTTGTATGCCACAGAGAGGCCACCTCCTCTTTTCCCTTCTCTGTTGGCTTGTTTCAGCTTGAAGTTTTGTGTTATCCATGTTTTAGTGAGGAATATGAGTCTGTACCTCCCTCACTTGTAGTTTGTATATTTCTATGTTTTGTTTTGGCATTGATCCAGTGTTGAGTATGTTGCAATTGATCCTATTGTTTTGTTTGTCCTTTGAGGGTGGTGTTTGTAATTTCTTTTGGTGTAGGTCTATTTTTCTTTTAAGTTCTGTGTTGGGGTTTATTAGGGCGAATTTCCATTTCTGTGCTAAAATCCTCTCACCTTAGAAACCCCCGGCTCTTTTGCTGGACTTTTTCCTTTTAACCCTGGAGTGAGTGAGACTTTTTTTCTCACTCTCTCGTGTCATTTTACCTGAGTTTTCACTGTTTTTGGACTCTGACAAACTCCATAGGCATCTGCTTTTAGTATGACGGCACACAGCACCTTCAGTGCAGTGTCACTGAGAAATCCTTTAGATTTCTCTTCAGGTTCAAATACCTTTTCTTGGGTGAAGTACAGTTCCCAAGAATGGTAAGGTGAAATTGGCTTGACTTACCTTTTCTCATTGTAGGTCCAGCACACCCCATCATATGTGGAGTGCTGGGGGGTTACTTAGCAGCCCCTTATCCTACTTTCTCATGCACAATTTCTGTTACCCTCACTACTTTAAATGGCTGGTGGCAGTGGATTACTTTTTCGTACCATTGCGCTTTTCTACAGCAGACTGAACCCTCAGCTGCAGTACAGCACCCATGGGTGACCATTTTGTCAAAATGGCCCCTGTCTTCTTTTTTCACCATTTTCCATTTGTATGGTCTTTCTTTGGTTTTACTCTGTGTGTTGAGACATGTTTGAGCCCTTTGATTGCCTTGCCTGTTGCAGGCTTCAGCCCTGATGTCAGGCCCTGGCTCCAGAGTGTCTGGAAGGACAGGATGTGAGGGAGGGTCCTGAAACTCCCCTTTCCTTTGCCTCGAGGAATGCCTGTATGCAACTAGTCCTGAGTGGCTGGCTGGCTCGCCTTTTAGGACAGCCACTCTGCTGTGTGATTGATAGCCTAGGCTGTGCATGAATGGGAGAAACCTGCTTAAAAGGCGAAGGTTTTGGGACCACAGGCAGAGATGCCCCCACTGGGAGAAACACCTGATGAAGAATCCATGAATGAAGCTTGTTGCAACCTCCTGGACCTTTGAATTGCCCGGTGAAGCCCTGGTGCTGTGCTGACCTCCTTTTTCACCTCGACAGAGAAGCTCCAGACGGAACGACTTCTCCCCTTGGGTTAAAGGGACCAACTAACCCCAAAACGAACTCCACTGGACCACCATTGCCGACTTGCTGTGCTTCTCCGTTGCTGCAAGTGCACAATGCCAGGGGTCGAGTGTCCTTAGTTCAGTGCAACATGTGCAGCGGAACAAATCTGACTAGAAGCTCCAGGAGTCTCCTACGAACCCTCCAGAAGCAGGACCACCTGATCCAGAATCCCCACACCAGGGTGCAGGACTGAGGGTGCACGGAAAGTCCAACGCTGTCCAGCGTTCTGAATCGGTGCTGTTTACCAAGCACTGAAACGGCGAAGTGCCACTGAAGCGAAAAGAGCCTGTAGCTACCAACGAATTTACTGAGTACTGCCTCAGGAGCCCCCCGGATGTCCTCCCCCTTTTCCCCGCGACTGAGGCTCAGGAACCAGGGTCTGCTTGGCTGTAGCAAGACAGAATCCAGCTGGACCACTCTTTTTCTAACCAGAGGTAATGTTTAGGCTTGTGGTACTTACCTTATTGCCTTTAGCCGTGCCTTTCTCAGTGGGGAATTGCAGTGGCTACCTTTTTTGAGTTGATGTCAACTCCCTTCTCACAAGTTTAACAGCTTGTGACCCTACAAGTGATTTTTCTGAACTCTCTGACTTTGTGCAAGACTTTTGTCCAAGAAGTGCATCAGATCCGCCCACTGTGTCCAACTGACTTTGGCTGTCCTGGCTCCCAAAAATAACTCTTCTAAATCCATTGACTTTGATACTGTTTGTCCTTCATAGGTGGTAGCTTGTTGCATACTGGTACTGCTGGGAACTTCCTTGGAGGATTCAGCTGTCCTCACATTGCTGAGAAATTGTTCTAACCTTTTACTTCCCTAACCCTTTCCTTTCTGCAACTCAGAGTCTACAAAAGTGAATTGGTCTGATATATATCCTTATGATTTAAGTCACCTCAGGGTGTAGGAGTAGTATATGAAGCATATCCAAAGATTATCCACTGGCATTATGTGACTCTGAAAAAATAATTTAAGCTATATTTGAATTGTTACAACTAATTGCCCTTTTAAAGAATGCTTATTTAAAACTGACCTTAAATAAATAAATAACTATTTATAACTAACTAAAACTTTGAAAGTAAATGTTACTTGGCTACTTGTATTTACGGATTTCAATTGTACAGCTCTACAGCTCACATTTATTTTTTTTATTTTTTATTAAGAACACAAGCTTTTGCTTTTCATAAAATCCTAGCCTTCCAAAGCCAAGAGATAAAATTAGATTCTCAATAATCCCTTCCCAGTTCTTTTCAGAGCCAGTGTCAGAACACTTTCACAGTCTACATGCTTATCATGGTCCTTTCTCCTTCGGACCGTCATTCTCACTCGTTCTTACTTCATTAGAATCCTCTCTTGGCTTATACTCATTGACCTTCCCAGCTAGCCATAGGATGGACTTCTTTAGATAGTTTGTTCACAACCTTACAACACTCTGGGCCTCATTACACGGAAGGCGGTGATCCAGGGTGCTATTAGCACCCTGGACCATGCCGGTAAATTACCGGCACCGCCTTGGCGGAAAGGGGATTTACCGCCCCATTCCAAGGTTGGTGGGGCGGTAAATCCCCCTTCCGCCATTGCCCTTCCCCATTCCCATTTCTGCCCCATAGGGCTCTATGGGAATGGGGAAGGCGCTAATTACGGCACCGCAATTTTGCGGTGCCGTAATTAGCTCCGAGGTCCCTTAGCGGGTTGGTTTTTAACGCCTGCAAAAAGCAGGCGTTAAAGCACCAACCCGCTAAGGGACCTCGTAGTAAGGCGGTAATGGTTAACGGTCACCGTTACCATTAACGGTGGCCGTTAACCATTACCGCCTTCCGTGTAATGAGGCCCTCTGTCTTGGCTTAGGCCGATAGTTTTCACATAGACACTTCTTTAAGACTGAAAATCCCATTCAGGTATGATCCCAGCGCTCTTCTAGCTGCGTTTCTTTGTCCACCTTAGAGAACTTTCCACCATGCATCGGCATTTAGGCTGTGGACTTTGTTCAACTTTTCCACTAATATGGTGGTTCTCTCCTTCCTCAATTTAGGGCAGAACAATATCAAGTGTCGCAGGGTTTCTGTTTTCCGTTGACAGAAGCAACATTTGTCATCCTTTGCTAATTAATCCATATTTGAACAGCACTTAATTTGTCCTTAATATGTTTAGCCGAAATCTTAAGATCAGGTTTTGAACTTTGGACAGGGACATCTTTGGAGGTATTTGGCAGTGATGGTTGGCAGACCAATCAGCACAGCGGACAAGGTGTGGCATTTCGATTCCGATCGTTTTAAATGAAGTCTCGGCCCAGTCTGCCGACAGGAGGGCCTCTTTCACCTTCTTTGGATTTTCACACATAGATTTGACGGAGAAGCCCAGATTATCCAGTAGGGTTACACACACATCTCTCCACTGATTCAGGGGCATTTCCATTTACCCCTCTTCAGATAGGCCTGGCTGCTCAGTCATACTACCAACTTGTTTAGTACGGTCCTATACCAAAAGGTGGGTTACCTAATACCAAGCAGATAAGTGTTGTGTAGTCTCACACAGTGTGACTGCACCAATTACTACCTAACAGAGTTTGTTTCAGATTCTTCTTTGAGAAAGTCTAGGCGTTTGCATTTTGGATTCATGTTTTCTTCAGGGTTGTCTTTCTGATCGTCTTGATGATTCTCCAGGTTTCACAGGTTTTTAGTGATCAGCCGGGTATGGACCTCAGTTTCTTTAAGGTTCTGTGCATTTTGTGTCTGGCCATTCTAGTTTCAGCAACCCTTCCTGGAATATTAAGGTGTTTGTGCGTGGTTGGTTGTAGAAGTGGGTGGTAGGTTGATTGGTAGTGGGATATGTATAGTGTTCTTGGTCTTGTTCTGAGAAAAGGGGCTTTCTTCTGGAAGAAGTTTTGTGTGTTGTTTCTTGGTGTTAGTTGGTTCTCTGGCAGGGTGATTTGAGGTGACTTGTCTTCTTGCATCTGGTTTGTTCCTGTTTAGTCCCTTCTTGTGCATCTGTTAGTTTGTTTGTTTATTTAATTGTAAGGCGCTCCTCGTCCCAGGGTATCTGGGCACAGCAAGATAATGCAGTTTTCATGTACAGTACAAGGTAAATACAGGTACAAGACATTTTGTAGCGGCGGCTTGCTGGCTGGGTGTCGTTTTCTTTTTTGACTCTGTGTCTGTTTTCCAAACTAAGTTGTTCTGGTTCATCTGGTGGGTTGTTTGATTATCCACAGTTTATTTAATATATGACTGGATGTTATTTAGTAAATAATGCATTTGAGGGTGAGCCATTTAGCGAGTGCAGACTCACAGCCACAGAACTTTTTTCTTTGTGGTCTGCTGTGGTTTTCAATTTCAAACAACGTCCACTGCAATCCTCTGCATTGTGATTGGGGAGTCATCTGAAGTCCCACCTCTTTTACCGGAAGAGCTAGAAAAATGACATTGCACACATTCAGTGAGTGCAGACTTGCAGAAACGCAGGAAGCTGTAAGAGGGACACCATCTTTGTACGCTAAACAATAGTGAGGTGAGTGTGACTGCCATTATATTGTCATTATATTGGGGGAGTCTCCACAGAATTTACAGCTGCAGAGCTTGTTGTCTAGGGCCTGCAGTTGTGATCTCCTCCCTCTAGTTTTCTTTCTTGAACATTGTCACTCTTGGCCTGCACTCACTTTGCTACTTGGTGCACTGTGCACATGAAAGGCAGCGAACAGTCAAGATATGGCCTGCGAGGCAACAGCCCGGCCTGGCACTGATGCGCTTCCCAAAATGAAAAAAGATAAGAAGGACAAAAAAGACTTAACGTTCACCTCACAAACGAAAATTACTGGATACCTGTAAAACAACAAAGCTGATAATTATTGAAGCGGTAAACCTGCCAGATCATTTGATCCTAGAGTAAAACACTAATAACAGTGGTAACAATAAATAAACAAGGAGCACTTCTTTCTGCTCTCTGACGATTGACAATAAGGGCTCACTCCATAACCTGCGCCTAGGCTTGCAACACAACTCTTTGGCTCCCAACAGTCCTATCTGCAACAAATTCATTGGTTCCAATCTTTCAGCAAGTCCTGATTTAGAGGGGCTTGTTTCCGCTCCAGGGCTATCCTTCCATACAAGTGAATGTGGTATCATCAAGCAAGGTTTCTTACTGGACCCAGTGCAGTAAATCCTCCTGTTCTTCTCCCACGTCCAATGTGATAACATCTAAACTTGACGTTTTGCTCTTGTTATGTACTAAAGTGCCAAGGGAGCAGTGTGAGTTGAAACGCATTATGGCCCTAGTTGTTCACATTATCATCGTCTCCAGCTCCACTACCACTACTAATTCTGAATTTATTCTAGGGTCATCTGCAGCTTCTTCTCCACATATGCACAATGCTCCAAGTGATCTCTCATGTCCTTTTAATAACATGATCACTTTGACGGCTCCTGGTGGCTTGTGCAATATAGATTCCTTCCCCTCCTCTACTCCAGAACAGGTGGCGGTGCTGCGTGATCTGCTACAAGTTACCGCTGCCCTAGAAGCTATTAACATTGAGCAATCGCTCCTTGCTAGCCAAGCTCCTGCACCAATAAAGAGATGAAATAAATCCCTCCCAGTTGCTTCACCGAGTCCTCCTAGCAAACAAATAGAATTTAAGAAATCTTCTTCAACTGGAGCTTCTAAAAATGAAAATGCCAATAAAAGGACAATTACGTCATCTAGGCAAAACCTCCTTTCCAATGACTTATGTGATGGAACTACCAGACAGGCTCTGTAGCAGGGCCCGTTAGACACTTGGATGCTTTCATGCTTTCATCTGGCCCTCCTTCAACTAAATCGTCTCTACCTCAGGTTGCTCAAACGCATAGGGCGATGACATCAACAGGTCTCCGAATATAAATATATTCTCATGAGGCGTCTCATGCAGGACAGGGGCACTCCTGGTATGTGTATGGCCGGGTGATGTAGGGAGTAGATGACTTCCCCCTTTGCTTTGTGTTCTATGCGAGCCCAGGATCTGCAGGTCAATTCTATCATATTCGGTGACCTCAGAGATCTATCAGTGGATGTCAGTATAATCGCCCTTAGTAAATATGGGGCAACTAGCGCCCTTTCCACCTCGATGTACCTTCTATCCTTCTGACCCCCGAACCAGCACATCAGGAATCCCACTTATGCTGCATCGTAGTATACCTCAAAATTGGGCAGTGCCAGTCCCCCTTTCTTGAAGGGGGCTGTCACTTTCTCCCAGGACACACGTGCATGTTTTCCTGCCCAAATAAACTGTGTAATCTCGGATGGTATCTCCCGGAAGTACCCCCGGGGGGGTGCTATCAGCACATTGAGGAAATGTGGAAGCAATACCATTTTAACCAATGATATTCTCCCATATAGATTAAGTGGCATTTCCATCCATCTGTTCATTGAGGTTATGGCTTGCTCCAGTATCCTGCGATAGTTCCGCTCATATAGTTCTTCTTCGGATCTAGCTATATATACTCCCAGGTACGTGTGTGAGTGTCATGCCATTGGAATCCTGACGTATCAGCACACTGTGTGGTAACCATCCTGAGTGGGGACAGTACCGACTTTGTGGTGTTGATTTTTAACCCAGAGTGGTCCCCAAAGGCCTCCACGTCTGACAAGACGGCCCAAATTCTGCTCCGGATCCTTGATATATAGCACCATGCTGTCTGCGTAGAGAGAAATTACCACTTTTTGTTGATATAGTTGTATGCCTCTGTGGATGTGTCAGTGCCTGATCCCCTCCGCCAGCATTTCGATTGCCAGTGCAAACAGTAACAGGGAGAGTGGGCACCCTTGTCGTATGCCTCTTCTCAAACGTATATCTGGAGTTAGTAGGCCATTTACTGAAATTTCAGCCCTAGGCAAAGTGTAAAGTAATTGAACCATGGCAATAAATCCCTCACCGAGTCGCATACTCCGGTGGTCCGAAAACAGCAAGGGCTATTCCCCTGAGTGGAATGCTTTTGTTGCATCCAACAGTGCCGCTACTATGGAATCGTCCTGCTGTACAGCTGAGAGTAGCCCAAACATCCTGCAAAGGCCATAGGAGGTGGATCTGCTGGGGATGAACCCAGACTGTTCTGCTTTGACACATTTGTTCATCAGTCGGGCCAGCCTAGACGCCAAGATTTTTGCCCATCTTTTATTTTATTATCATGTTTATTAAGGATATTGAGCGGTATGATGAGCAGTCGTCTGGCTCTTTGTCTGGCTTTCAGAGAATAAGTACCGCATGAAATGACAACCCTGCATGAAGAAATGCATTTGTAGTTGGACATTTGTTTGTTCTTTTTCTTCCACTATGTGTGAAAATAATGAACACTGTTGAGATTTCATTTCCACATGTACACTGAGCATGAAGCAATGCTGGTACATGCTTGGTTTGGGTACTCTTGTACTTAGATGATTTACCTTTACATGTGCAAAGAATTTAGTTTGTTGGAATCGTATTGATACTTGTACCTCTCTGTTTATCATGAGACAACCTGTTTCTTGCTATAGGAACCCTCTTGGGTTCTGATGTACGGTTGCTCATAGAACCTTATTTAATTTTGATGTATGTCCTCAATAATGTATGTGCCCACTACTAGTAAAACAAATTGTAACTCACTCTGAGTGCCTGTACTGCATTTTTGACACAGCCTTGCACAACTTGTCAGTAAATAATATGCTGCCAGTGTGCCGTTCATGTAAATAAATTTGCATTGTGAATAAGTGTGCAACCAAATAGTATCCCCACAGGCAGGACCCTTTCTTGTTTACAGCCTTAGCTAGCCCACTGTCCTGCTCCTGTTCTGGGCTCTCCCTTCTGTGTCCTCGATAAATCTCCAGGAGGCGTGGAGTTATCTGAGCGGTAAAGCATTTGTAGAATTTGGCTGTGTAGCCATCTGGGCCCGGGGCCTTCCCAGATGGTAGCAACCTTATTGCCGATTGGACCTCCTCCAGTGACAGGGGATGGCGCAGGCACTCTCTCTCCTGGTCTGTACACCAGTATAATGCCACCTGGTCGGGATTATCCCACATTTCCTCTTGCGATATTCTGACCTGCGAGAAGTATAGTTGGCTGTAGAAATCACAAAATGCTTTGATAATGTCTGCGTCTCCGTATTTCTCCTCCCCTTGAGTGTCCCTGAAGGACAGGACCCGCCCCCACTGAGTTTCCAATCTCACCATCCTCACCAGTATCCTACTCAGGCGTTGTCCTTCCCCATATTGGCGCCCTGCTGTCTTACCCCAGAGGTACTTCACCTCTCTCTGAGCCAGCTCATTGAACACTTGGAGTTGTTTCTTAATCTCAGCGGGTTCAGCTATGCTTGTCCGTGCTGTTTCTGATTGTAGCCGTTGTATTTGAATCTCGGTCTCCACTAGCTGTCTCCTAATTTGTTTTAGTAGTCCTGCTTCTCTAGAGATACTTTCCTCCCCTGAAGTAATTATCAATGGCAGTGGACAACCCTTCCCGGATTTCAAGTTTTCGCTCTCAAACACCCAGTTTGTTTTCCCACTGGTCTGTTGGGTAGTGTGAGGCTTAGAAGTACTGGTTTGTGATCTGATAGTGTGCATGCCAATGTAGTCATGCCAGCTGCCCCACCTATAAGTGTTTGGGAGATCAGGAAATAGTCCAGCCTGGAGGCCGAATTGTACACCGATGACGGTAATGTGTAACCTCCTCCCTCGGGGTGTCTTAGTCTCCAAATATTTTCCAACTCCCAATCCCAACACATGTCTTGCAGCTTGTTCATCAGCTTAGATACTGGTCGGTGGATCTCACTGGATCTGTCCTGGTCGGGATCCATCACTGTGTTGAAATCCCCAGCCCAGATAATCTACTCAGGCGGGGTTGCCTCATTGGGTCATGGTATGGACAACCCCAGAGCTCAGGATATATGTTAGAGCATGAGGGCGGCAAATCCTTGCCTTGGTTTGCCCATATCAAAACCTTCTTGACGGAATACCCCCTAGAGTTCTGCTTGGATAACCCTGCAGATATCCCATCAGGCGTAGCTGCTAGACAGAAAAGCCTGGTGCACTACGAAACGGAACAAAATATGATCAATGCAAGTAGCAGGTTGGCCATGGGGTATTTCTACCTGGAAGGTAAATTGCTGCCTGGGTTTGAGAGCTATTTAGATGTGGTTATCCCCCCATATGCACGCTATCTGTAAACGAAATTTAGGATAGGCCAATTAAACCTGGATTATCACACATACAAATGGGATATAGCGCGAAATGGCAATTGTCAAGTTTGTGGCTTGGCCAAGGAGACCAGTCCCATTTCTTGTTCTTCTGCCAGAGGTTTGCCACCCAGAGAAGCAAGTACCAAAAGATACTGGGCCTCATTACGAGTTTGGAGGTAGCCATGCCGTTTTTAGCAGCATGGCTACCCCCAAACTTGGGTCCGGGTCCGGTGCCGCAAAAGGGGACTTACCGGGCCATTCCGACCGTGGAGGGCCTGGTAAATTCCTTTCGCGGGACCCGGACCCAGTACATCCCCATTCCCATTTGAGCCCTCATAGGGCTCAATGGGAATTGGGAGGATGCTAACAACGGGCCTGTTAATGACGGGGCCGTTGTTAGCATCCTGGCCTGCTCGCGGGTCCCGCTCTGCACGTCTGATCTGACCAGGCGTGAAAAGCAGGACCCACTGCAGAACTCGTAATGTGGCGGCCCAGAATGAACGGTGCTGGTCCCTCACCGGCACCGTTCATTCCGTGGCTGCCACACTCCTAATGAGGCCCACTGTGTAATAATTATGACATACGTTGCACAAGGGATGCTTTGCTGGTATTTCTTGTTGCCAAGATATTAACACTATACTTCGTGGCAACCTGTCTGTTCCAAGCATGGTGTACAAGGTCAAGGGCTATGAAGGCCGGGGGAGGCAAGAAAGGGGGGGCCCTTGAAATCCAAAAAAAGCATAATTCCTCTTGCACGCCCATCTAAGATCTGTTTGCCCATGAAATGTGGTTACGTGCCCATGTATTCTGGTAAATTATTACTTTTTAAACATAATTTCACATATATTTATGGGTAATAACAGGCCCGCAGGGAAAAATTATGCAATGGGTTGAACTACATGGTAACAATTGCACTTTAAAATGCAGCGGCCACATACTGCCAATCATGTTTAAATGTCTATTGACTGAAAATCAATTATAATTATTATGTGTTTTAACAATTTTATGATGTTTTTGAAACTGTATTGTGTAATGGTCTAGTGCTGAAATAAAGCTAATTTTATTAATTGATTGATGAATTGAATAGTTTTCACAGACCTAAAGATCCCTCCGCCCGCCCCCGCACCTGCCACCTGCCTCCTTTTAGTGGATGGCTTTCATATGTGGTCACCCCACATTAGCCTCGAGATGAATCTAAAACCCAGAATGTGACCCCTATTGCATTGTACAACATCCTTTCATCGAGGGTGTTTTTTCGCATGTTTTTTTACCGCAAATTTTGTCACGAAAAACCCCATTGAATTTTTTAAGAGGTGTTAGAAAATTATATATATGGGTTGTGGGTGTTTGGGAATAGAAACAAAATTAAAGGGAATGGGCTGTTTGAGGGGTAAACACCCACAAAAATAATTGTTAAACATTTTGATGGATTTTTCCTTTAAATATTTGCAGTAAAAAACCCAGCGAAAAAACATCCAGCGATGAAATGACATGGAACTGTATTGCATATTGAAAGCTTGTGATCTCCCATACCCACTGGAGTGAATCCTTATATCCTAGCAGACATGCACATCACAAAGCATTTGCTGCGGTTTACAAGTAGGCCGCTAGCAGATATATAGGGTTTACAGTCGTCAACCAGTAATTGGATTGACCGTTGAGCTGTTTCCAGAATCACTGCATCGTCGGGTTGCTCCATAACAGCAGCCTGCTTCTCCCACTGCACACCATCAATACAACCTTCTTGTAACAAACCCAGAATATGTTATTTCTTTCTTTTATTGTTCGTTTATAACACGCTTAATACCTGCAGGTGGTTTCTAAGCACGGGATCGGAATTCAAACCTGTGTTGCACTGCGTTGTCTTGCTTCCAAGACAAACACGTTGCTCCTGAGCTATCCACCCTCCCCAACTAGGGAACTGGGACAACATTAGGACTGTACTACGTTCTGCTGTGACCATTACTAAATATTTCTGTTTGAAGTACTATGGTATCTCAAATAAATACACAAAAAATACATCAAGCTGGAAACTCCAGTGCCAACTCAACACTTGCACCATAACCACAGGCTTCTGTCCATTAGAATCGCCTGGAATTCCGCGACAGATCATAACCCGAGCGACTGGTCCGAAGTGTCCTTCAGAATCCAGCAATGTATCATCCAGGAAGACTTCTCAGGCACATGTGTGGGCCCAGTGGTACCCCTTATCAGTTCAACACCACTGTGTTAGCAGTCCTTATTTACAATGAATTGGAACCATGGGAGTTCTAGCCTCTATGATTATCAAAGGACCAAACATGATAATACATGGTTCAGTAAACATTAGGGAACAAAGTATATTATGCACTGTGTCCTAACATACCACAATGTGGCTCAGAGATGGCTCATTCATACAGGCTAAGCAGACAGTAGTTGGCATAAAGTGTACCTCCTTTGCCTGGGTTTGGTGACGTGGCCCCAGGGCAGGCTTCTGTGCCCTCTCCAGAGAGCAAGGCCAACAGTGCCAGCTTGTACACAGCACGAATATGGTAAGAAGGGAAATCAAAGTAATGTCCAAGCAAATCTTGGTGCAAATGTAGTCTTTACTGAACGACAAGGAACAACTTAAATCACTAATCGTCTGTTGCGTAGGTCAGCGGGGAGATAGATTATGGATTTCACCCCTGCGTCGGCGGGCAGACATGGCCGGTAATGGTGCGTAGTTCGCTCTGCCTCAGCGAGGTATGGGGGTGATGTCCGCCCACCGACGTGGCTGTAAAAGCCATTCGCACCCCAGAGTTTACCTGGGGTGCAAGTGGTTTATTTTTTTTTTCAGGAGATTGGCTGGACTTATTGCGCAACACCAATCTCCTGAGAAAAAGAAGAAGATGGCGGTCGCCATAGGGAAAAGGGACTAAGTACCTTCTAGGGCGGATGGAAGCGGGAGGAATGCTGGTACCGGAGCACATGAGTGGGGAGGAGTATGTTTTGTGCTGGTGGGGTGGGTGTGGTGGGGAGGCAGCCTGTTGCTTCCCTACATGAAAAAAAAGATGGCGCCACCGGGTGGCTGGGACAGTGGGTGGGGAGTGTGTATTCTCGCCCGCTGTTCCAGCCACCTGATTGGCTGAACTCCCTTCCAGGGTGCTAATGATCCTATGAAGCCTGTTGCCAGAGAGGCTGGTGATACAGCGGGTTAAGCACACCCATCATAGTTAATACAATTATAATGATAATGGAGTCAGAATGGGTAGTGAACAGATATACAATTATTAATAAAAAAAATACTATTTACTCAGTGCAAAAATGTGATTGTGGGCAATTAAATCTTGTAAACCAAGTCCTTACTTTCTTAACTGTGTTAATGTTTCAGCCCCTACGACAACACCAGCCGCACCATCGACTCCAGTCACAACATCAAATCCAGTCACAGCAACAACCGCAGTCACAACATCGACTCCAGTCACAACCCCGACTCCAGCGACAAGTAACTAACATACTCCTTTTATTTTAAGAGTAACAGCACAATGTTCTGTCTTTTCCCTTTATGCTTCTCCAGTTCCTTTTTTATTGCTGATGTCGCAGCACTGACCTGCCATTGCCAGGCCCCTGGATGAATGCCTTCTTATCATGTATGTGCCCAGGGTGAGAAAATGTGCCCACTGGTAATGCAATGAGTCACATTCCCAAAGGCTACTCTGATGAAAATGAAGGGCATGCCCTGGCGAAAAGCACCCCCAGCACGTCCCTGGGTTCTAGGAGCCTAGGACTGACACCAATGCATGCAAGCGGGTGACACAGGAATGTTTAGTGCTGGCCTGAGACCCTGGGAAATGTGCAGGTCACACTCATGAATAGAATGACCCGTGCATTCCTTAGAATAAGATATGCTAAGAATATACCTGTCCATTCCAATATAAGGTGTCAGTGTGGGACTGAAAGTTCTATGCTGCAGATCTGAGACAGTGTCGCTGTTAGGTTCACTTTTTCATTGGCAATGATTAATTCTACAGGCCATCCAGGATGTGACCACCAATGTGTAATGTGAAGGCGCGTAAGTTCTTCAGACACAGATGTAAACTATTTATCCTGTTTCCCCAATGAGAGTAACCCTGCATAAGGTCACAGTGTGGCCTAGACCTTGCTCAGTTTGTGTACTCACTGTATGAAGTGAGTGTGATCCAGTTGTGGCCATGTGCCAACCATGGATTCCCAGGGGCTCCTCAGGCCAACACGACAGTAAGACCCATGTTCATGGGTGACCTGTGCGGTAGATCAGAATCAGGAGGCGGACAGGGGTCCATTTTGTCTGATTCTTTATTAAAAGTATACTAACTGTATCTTCAATCTTTCTCTCCTTGCCACATTTCCAGCAAGTATACTAAATGTATCTTCAATATTTCTCTCCTTGCCACATTTCCAGAAAGTATACTAAATGTCTCTTCAATCTTTCTCTCCTTGCCACATTTCCAGAAAGTATACTAACTGTATCTTCAATCTTTCTCTCTGTGCCACATTTCCAGAAAGTATACTAAATGTATCTTCAATCTTTCTCTCCTTGCCACATTTCCAGCAAGTATACTAAAAGTATCTTTAATCTTTCTCTCCTTGCCACATTTCCAGCAAGTATACTAAATGTATCTTCAATCTTTCTCTCCTTGCCACATTTCCAGCAAGTATACTAAATGTATCTTCAATCTTTCTCTCCTTGCCACATTTCCAGCAAGTATACACTATATGTCTCTTCAATCTTTCTCTCCTTGCCACAGTTCCAGCAAGTATACTAAATCTATCTTCAATCTTTCTCTCCTTTCCACATTTCCAGAAAGTATACTAAATGTATCTTCAATCTTTCTCTCCTTGCCACATTTCCAGCAAGTATACTACATATCTCTTCAATCTTTCTCTCCTTGCCACATTTCCAGCAAGTACACACTACATGTCTCTTCAATCTTTCTCTCCTTGCCACAGTTCCAGCAAGTATACTAAATGTATCTTCAATCTTTCTCTCCTTGCCACATTTCCAGAAAGTATACTAAATGTATCTTCAATCTTTCTCTCCTTCCCACATTTCCAGAAAGTATACTAACTGTATCTTCAATCTTTCTCTCCTTGCCACATTTCCAGCAAGTATACTAAATGTATCTTCAATCTTTCTCTCCTTGCCACATTTCCAGCAAGTATACACTACATGTCTCTTCAATCTTTCTCTCCTTGCCACAGTTCCAGCAAGTATACTAAATGTATCTTCAATATTTCTCTCCTTGCCACATTTCCAGCAAGTATACTACATATCTCTTCAATCTTTCTCTCCTTGCCACATTTCCAGCAAGTATACTAAATGTATCTTCAATCTTTCTCTCCTTGCCACATTTCCCGCAAGTATACACTAAATGTCTTTTCAATCTTTCTCTCCTTGCCACAGTTCCAGCAAGTATACTAAATGTATCTTCAATCTTTCTCTCCTTGCCACATTTCCAGCAAGTATACTACATGTCTCTTGTCCTCTTTCTCACTTGCGGACCCCTCATTCAGGTTGTGTTCTCCTCGTGTTCCTATCCAAGAAAACTCCTGGCACCATCCCACCTGGGCATTTTCTGGTGTTTACCCCCATGGGGGTTCTTTCTTCTCCCCCCACCTTAGGGACTAGTTGCTCACACCTCACCAGGGGTCTCTTGTCTCTCTCGCTGCCTCGGGTTCTTGTTTCTCTCACCCTGACTTAGGATCTTGTTTCTCTGACCCCGCCTTGGAGTCCGGTTTCTCTCACCCAGCTTGTGGTCTTATTTTTCTCACCCCACTTTGGGGTCTTGTTTCTTTCACTCAGCTCTTCTCGTAGTCCTTGGTTTCGCTTAGCATCTCACTGCTAGAGCTAATGGTCGGTCCTTCAGGGTTGCCAGAAAGAGATTTTGAATTGATGCAAAGTTACCTCAAATGGATCCTTTTCTTGAAAGCTATCTATTGGAGGCTTCTCAGTGCTAGATTCCCCCTGTCTAATCTCAGCGGCAGTCTTGCCACAGTGTTTGGGATATGTTGTAATTTCTTAGTGAGGTCATCTTGCATGCCTAAGTATAGGCTGCTCGTGTGGTAGATTTGAACGTTTCAGTGTGATGGTCTTGCGTGTCCTGTGTTGGATGCAGAGGTACTACATGATACGTCTGGTTAACTGTAGTTGGTAGAAGCATTATCTTTCTACAGCATTGACTTGTGCTTCTACTCTAACTTCACTCTCCAAGGAAATTGAGATTTCCGGTCTCATTCCCATTTCTGAAGCACAGGGAAGCATTGTCTGCAGTCCACTGTTGTTGGGTGGCGACACCATGATTTCCATTTTCTTTGGTTTTGGTTTCACGTTGTTATTGGTCATTCAGATGTTTATCTCTCTGAGGCAGTTAGAGAGGGAGATTTTTGAGTCTATATCCCTGGTAATCTAAAACATTAAATGGCTGACATCCACGTTGTTATAACATGTGGGCCTGTTTTAGTTTTTGCAAATTAGTTTCATGAGAAGGGCCATGTGTATATTGAAAAGAAGCAGTGAGAGAATTGATCCCTGTAGGACGTTGCATTTGATGTTTTGGATGCTAAAGGTGAAAGGTTGTGGACACGTTGTTTTGGTTCTGTCCATGAGGAAGGATTTTATCCACCACAGTGCACCTCTGTGAATCCCAGACTCTTGAAGTCACTTGTGTAAGGTTGTGTGGTTAATGGCATCAAAAGCTGTTGATATGTCCAGTAGAAAGAGATCATTTTTACGTCCTCTCAGATGGAGAGAGTTTGTCTCATCCTCTAAATCCTCCCTGAAATTCGTCCATTACTCCATTTGATTTCAGGTTTCCAAGAATGTCTTTGTAAATGTATTTTTCGAGAATGTTGACTAGGTGGGGTAAGTCGGATATGGGCCTGTTGCTTTTGGTCCATCCGCTGTACCTGCAGTATTCTTCAGAAGAGGTTTAAGGAGACTTTAAAAACCTTTGGTACAATTCCAGGTTACAGTGATCGTTCAACAATTTTCAGTACTAGCTGGGATGTCTTAGCTGAGTACGCTTCTGAAGATGTCTGCCGAACAGGGGTCTTATAATAACTTTGGAGAAGGCTTCTGTAATGATGAGTCTGAAATGGTTGAGCTCTGTTGGTGTTGTCAGGTTTTCAGTTTGGGGGATTGTTGATTGTATCCGAGGTAGCTTCGTCGATAACGTGCTCAATGTTGTTGACTTTGTTCGTGGAACGGGCCGAGATGTCATTGCACAGCTTCTGTGAAGGTGTTGCATGAGACAGGTCTTCTCATCTCGTTGATGATTTGTATTTTTTTATTTTTTTTACTAAAGTGTTTTATTGGTTAGCAAATGTTCCAACCTTTACCACTATATTACATAAAAGAAGAATTCATAATTGATAAACTAATCACACAATACATTTCAAAAGATAAAAACATGCATACCTTACCATGGTGCAAAACCATAACATTAATATTTTAAAATGAAATATTTATTTTCCATCAAAAATGTTAATTCAATATGTTACAATGCAATCCTACGATGCCTATTCAGAACGTATCTATTTCCCAGCCTCCAGTGTCGCTATGATTTTCGTGGACTCACTCCAAATATGCAAGGCTATCGACTCTGGTCCCGGGACAGTGGTTAAAAACTGGTTTGAGTCAATGTCCCTGGGGTTGTGTATAAATCTGCTTTAACTTTGTCTATAATTCTCCAATAGGTGGCTACATTGAGTGAGGATGTGTCGGCTGGTTTCTATGGCGTTTCCACAGATCCGCCAGAGTCTCTCTTCTTTTTTCATGCCCTTCCAGCTACCAGAGTAATCCAAAGTTGGAAGAATATTGAAGTGTATACAGCTAATAAACCATCTTTCCTTATCAGTGCAGGGCTTGGCTAAATAGGCACAAGGTGCTCCGGGCAAGTATCCCAGTGTGGAATATTCTCTGTATCTCCCCTTGGATTCGAATATTCTCAAAATACAGGCCTAATCCCATACTAACGTTTTCTCTCTCATTTCGCTGCTAAATAGCGGGTAGGTACTGTCGTTACGGAGGGCGAAGTGGATAGAATCCAAAAACGTTGTAACCGAGTTCTCCAAGACCTTATATAGAGTGGTAAGAGTTTGCTGATTGGAAGGACCAGTGAATATGTTTAAAAGTTGCCGTCCCAGAAAGCTTGACATACAACTTAGATCTGCGCATCGTCCAGCTAGCATACAACGATAGCAAGCCTAATGTGCAGCGTAATGCTTCTTCAGGGACAGCAGAGGGGACGCCCAAGATAGACATCAACAATCTACCCTGAATTCTGTCCAGCCAAGACACCATAACACCATATTATGTGGAAGGGAATCAAGTCCATATAAAACACAGAGGACTATACCATTCTTACAGAGTTCAATATGTCCCACGATATTATGGCCACGATATTTTGGATTTTAAACTTTTCGATTCATGCGTTTAACGTGTCCTGATTCTTTTGGGGTATTGCATCCGCTTTGTACAGGCACATTTGCTGCTGCTATTTGCTTTGTTGTCATGGTTACAGTATTTTCTCAAGGCTTGCACTAATTTCCGGTTGTTATTCTTGAGTGCTCAGAGTTGTGAGCGGAAACATGTTGCGGCTTCTTTCCTGTGACGGGATGAACAGTTGCAGGGACATGTATCCAGAGTCTTTCTGATCCAGTTTTGTAATTCTTCTGCAGAAGTATCTGACACCTTTTGGATCAGTTGCAGGACATTTTGTTTGGGATTGTCCATTATGTGCGCCATTTGTCTATATTCATGTTTTAATCATTATTTTAAACCATGTTAAAACTTCTTAAAAGACATAAAAGGCATATGAAAAACATGCAACACAAGGTATATACAAAATACGGTATTAAAACTATGTAAAAACATTTGTAGAATTCATGTACTAACACCCTACATAAATAACCAACAATGAGTGCCTTATGATCGTAGACAGTTTCTCTAAATTAGCCGCATTATTGCTTCTAAAAACATCCAGCCCCAGCAACCTCTACAGTTAGACTTTCTTAGAATTGGTATTAAAAACCTCAACCTTGAGTAATAAAATAATGGACAAAATATGCATTAGATCGCCTGTTGGAATAAGATTGCACGGGCACCTGAAGCTTGATTTCGGGTCAGCAAAATTCCTGACATCGTGCGTAATGATTAGTGACAATAAACGACCTGCCCTTAAGAGGAACAAAACACTCCTCAGGTTTTCCGATGAACCAATGTAGAGAGGCTGCATTAAGCCCCTTACAGCCATAATCATTGTACTTAATGACGGACTGTTTCTTGGACTCTAGACTTGCATGTACGGACGGCATCCACGGACCAAACATTTGCGTCGAACCAGGACTAAATCATCCCGGGAACCCACAGCCCGACCCCATACACACACAATGCAATAGGCCTAGCCCGATAAATATCAAGTGTGGTGAAACGATATGATATGATTTGGCATTTATAACACGCCTATACACAAGTATTTCAAGGCGCGATGAGGCAAGGGAGGGGGGACAGAGGGAAGACAGAGACAGCAATCCTACTAAACCAGGTGACATTGAGATTGCGCAAGTGCAGGGGAGAGGGGAGAGGGGAAGGGAAAAGTACGGGAGGAAAGGGGAGGGGGCAGTGCAGTACATAGGATAATAGTCAAATAAATAAAGACAATAAATAAAAGAGCGTCCAGCTGGTGACAAGTGCAAGGGTAAGTGCAGACATCAGATGTCAAGTGCTTTTAGGGGGCTGTAGGGATACAGAAACAGTCCCCGAGTGCAAGGGTTGCCAGGTGGGCAGTGCAGGTGGGTAACTGGTGGGGAGGGGACCTGGGCCCGAGATCAGAGGGTAACCAGTGCAGTTTCATTTTCAGGCAGGAGATCAGCAGGGGAGATGAGGAGAGAAAGCAGAAGCAAAGAGGAAGGTCTTGAGGTGCTTCCACAACCAGAGATGGTTCTCCTCAACTTTCAGAGAGGCAGGGAGGCTGTTCCAGAG
The DNA here is from genome assembly GCF_040938575.1 of Ambystoma mexicanum. Taxonomy (NCBI): domain Eukaryota; kingdom Metazoa; phylum Chordata; class Amphibia; order Caudata; family Ambystomatidae; genus Ambystoma; species Ambystoma mexicanum. Next base: position 1,687,268,439 of record NC_090929.1, read on the forward strand.
GGAGGCCCCAGCAGTACAAAGCAATCTACCACCAACTTGTTGCTTGGAGAAGCGAGTGACCCTGAGGGAGTTGGAGGCGGATGAGTAAAGAGCTTTTGAAGGAAGATATTTAGGAAGAGAGGGTTGAAGGTTTTGAGGCCCCATGCCCCAGAAGGCCTTGTGGACAATGAAGAGGATTTTGAACTTAATCCTCGCCACCACTGGGAGCCAGTGCAGCAATTTCAGTCCTGGAGAGATGCGGTCCCTGAGGTTGAGGCCAAGGACAAGTCTCGCAGTCCTGTTTTGGATGACTTGCAGAAGGCGGAGAGTAGAGGCAGGCAGGTTTAGAAAGAGGCTGTTGCAGTACTCCAGCCTAGAGAGAACCAGAGCTCTGCAGACAGTGAGCTTCTGGGGGAAGGAGTGGAAAGGAAGAATACTTCTGAGGAGGTGCAGCTGGTAGTGTGACTTCTTAGAGACGTCAGAAATGTGAGGAGAGAAGGAAAGTGTGGAGTCGAAGAGGACCACAAGGTTTTTAGCCTCACAGGTGGGAGCAGGAAGGGGGCCAAGAGCGGCCGGCCAGAGAGTGACAGAAAGAAGGGAGCAGGTGTGCTGATGAGAAGAATCTCGGTCTTACTGGCATTAAGGCAGAGATCATTGGCGGCACACCACTCCTGGATAGCAGACAGACAGTCAGAGATGAGAGAAGGCGAAGAGGCGGCTGAGGGGAGCCTGAAAATGAGTTCAGTGTCATCCGCATAGCACTGAAAGTTGGGGCAGAGAGCAGCAATGCAGTGGGCAAGAAGTGCCACGTATTGGTTGAAAAGCAAGGGATAGACCCCTGGGGAACACCACAGGTTGAGATAGAGATAGAGGAGAGGAAGGACCCAATTCGGACCTGGGAGGGTCGAACAGAGAGGAAAGAAGTCATCCAAGCCAGGGCCTGATTGGTGATACCCAGGTTATCACAGAGACGGTTGAGTAGGATGGCATGGTTGACCGTGTCAAAGGCAGAAGAGAGATCAAGTAAGATGAGGACACAGGGGGTGTTTTAATCAAGTTTGGAGAGCAGGTCTTCATGGTTGTTCAGGAGTGCAGTGTCCATTCTTCTGGCATCTCTGAAGCCAGACTGATGGTCATGGAGACATCCAACAGATTCAGTTTGAAGATTCAGCTGGGAGGTGGCCAGCTTTTCCAGAAGTTTACCCAGGGAAGGAGTGATGGAGATTGGGTGTTAGTTAGCTGGGCAGGAAGGGTCGGCAGTGGGTATCTTAAGAAGAGGGTGCACTTGGGAGTGCTTCAGGGGGGGAAGGGAAGACTTCAGTGGCGAAGGAGTGGTTGCAGAAGTCAGCCACAGCAAGAGCCAGGCGATCAATGCGGTCATTGATGGTTTTAGAGGAACAGGGGTAAACCTGTTTTGATCAAGACTTTCATACATCAGACTTGTCTAGAAACCTCGTCTGGGCAGAACAGGGGAAAGACAGAGAAGGAGGGAGGAGAGGTGGCCAAAGAAGGGCCAGGGGAATCCAGGGCCGTGCAGAGGGCATGGGATGGGACAGGAGATGTAGAGACTGCAGCAGGATTGGCCAGCTCCTTGCAGATTTTAAAGAGTTTGGCCGAGTTGTTAGATGCCGCAGAGACGCAGGCTTGGATGTGGGCTCTCTTCTTGGTGCGGACAGAGAGCCGGTATTGCCTTTGGTGTAGGCGGTAGGCCAATTTGTCAGACGATGTTCCTTGAAGCACGCCATTTCCTCTCAGCCACCGCACTTGTGTTTAAGGGTAACGAGGTCTGAGTCATACCATGAGTTGCACTTGGCTTTGGGCTTCAGGCGGATCCTCATGACAGGGGCAAGAACATCGAGAGTATCAGATATAGCAGAGTGGAGCATGGAAAGGGCTTTGTCAGGGTGTGAGTCAGCCAAGGGGGAGAAAGTGGCAGTGAAAGCCTCAACTGACACACACTTCATGGGTCAGATAACCGAGAAGTTAGGTGGCAGTGCTGCAATTGGCTTGGCATGATGCTTAAAGAGGGTGAGCTGGGAGGAAAGGAGAAAGTGATCACTACAGAGGAGAGGAGTGGTGAGAGGGATCTAAAGGGGAAGGTCTGAAGAGATTAGAACATCCAGAGTCAGGCCATAGGGGAGAATAGAGAGGGAGAGAGACTGCAGAGGAGGCATTCGAAAGATGAGTAGGCCTGTGTCGGAATGAGAGACAGGAATCCACTTGGGGAAGATCAGGGCTACACCCCCTCCAGAACGGTTGGATATGGGCACAGAGAGGATCTTGTAGTCATCAGGGAGGAGAGTGTCAAAGCTTGTGACAGAGCTGGCCGTGAACCATGTCTCGGTGAGACCGAGGACATCAAGGTCAAGTTCCTCCAGGAGGTGGCAGATGTCAGAGGAGTGCTTGACAGCTGAGCATCAATTTAGAGTGGCAATATGGAGATTGTTGCCATCCTTCAAAGACTTTCAGGGAGGGGTACAAATCAGAGGTACACCCTGCGGGGGTGTAGAAGAAGTCTGAGGGGGGCAGAAGAGGAAGGAGGAGAGGCCATGGTAGCCAAGGAGGGGACAGCAGGTGGAGGCCAGGAATCCGTGGAGAGGAGAGAGGGGACAGCAGGAGAAGAAAGGAAATTAATGAGGCGCGAGGAGCGTCTATCAAAGAGGAGAAGGTTGGCTTGAGGGCCTTGGACAAAGACGGTACCATTTAAGTAAATAATGATGATGACCTTAGAGGAGTGGAAGGAGGTCAGGAGGGCCTCCCACCGGGTGCCACCGTTAATGGGAGAAGAAGCGAAAGGAGAGAGCACAGAGACCATATGAAGAGTCCATAGGTCTGGTGAAGGAATGACAAAGAGGATGTCAGTGAACGTTTGCCTGGAGGAGGCACTGGTATAGGTGTCAGCGATAAGGAGGCCTGGGTTGGAGACCAGGATGTCCTTTTTAAACTTCTTCCTACCAGATTTAGTGAGGAGAGCAGGATAGTCGATAGAGAAGCAGTTAGAAAAGATAGGAGAGACAGAGCGCACCATACAGTAGGTAGGGAGAGGAGAGAAGAGGAAGAGAGTGGAAAGGGCTGGGGCGAGGGTGTGGGGAGAACACATTAGAGAAGGACACAGGGCTCAAGCAGACGGGACAGACAGAGGTGAGACAAGTAAACAATTGGACAAGACGACAGGAGCTTAGATAATGGCAGAAAAGTTCGCTAGATGAGTGCTTTGCTAGGAGGCAAAAACCACAGGGTGGCCCTACTTTCACAATGCAGTTTAAATACCGGAGAAAAACACACCTAAGTCTGAGGGTCCTGTATAGTGGGGAAAAGGCCTAGGTTTCACAATGCAATTTTAAATACTTTCACAATGCAATTTAAATACGGGAGAAAAACACACCTAAGTCTGAGTGACTGCTATGTGTTCAGGTTATTAGGGTAGAGTAAAGGCTTTATTCCTAACCCGTTAGGTGTTGATTATTAACCCACCCATCTCTAATTCAAACCTTTGTAACACACCACAGACCTGGGTACATTTCGCTGCTCTCTTGGTAATAATTTTTCTCCAGTTGGCTATTGGTGAATACTTTTTGTGCTGTGGGTTTGCATGCTGCGTTATTGACTGTAAAAGGTATCATGAAGACAACCGGAATGAAACTGTCGGTCTTAAGTCCTTCCTTGAAAGAAATTGTGTCAAAGGCATGTCTGGCTACGTCAGTGGCTCGATTGACCATTGTTTTGAGATGAAGGCTTGACAGGTGTGATTAAGGCTTTCCAGGTTAGAGGAAGGCTTGCCAGGTGAGAGGAAGGCTTGCCAGCCGAACGCTGAGGGAATTAATTGATGTTACACTTTTTTCCTCAAACCATATGTTAAGTTCACCTAGTGTAATGATGTTATTGTGTTCTACTGTGAGTTTGGCACTGCATCTCTGAGTTTCTCTGTGAAGTTGGGATTGTACGTAAGTGGCAAGTTAATTTGATGGCTGAGAGTGAGGCTAGAGAAAGAAAGAGCTGACTGGAAATATTGTGTAGAGGTGGTACAGGCATTAGCTTTCAAAATGTAAAAAATGTCTTCATCAGGGGGTGGTCACATAGTCTGACTCTGGATCGAATGTGACAAAGAACTCTATGGGACTTTGAAAGCTAATGCACTGTACCATCTCTGCATAATATGTCCAGTTAGTCCAATGAAAAAGGTATCAAAACCTGCATTTTGTATGATCTTAAAACTAAACAATACTAGTGTCAAGTCTTTCTTTGCATCAGAGTCATTAGTAGGATGTAAATCTCCAAACCCAAGGTTCACTGTCCTCTTCACAACAGAGCAATGACCTCATCCCCACCTTAGGTCTTCGATTTAGGGTTGTTTTCAATGGGTCGCTTTCATTGGACCTGCTCTTGCTCATCATCAACAAGGCCCTAATCTCACCACTCCTCAAGAATCCAGGTGCTGACTCTGCCATCATTATCAATTACAGAACTATCTTTACTCTTCCATTTGGGGCTAAATGTATTGAATGCTCTTCACTCCTCCTCCTCATCGTGGGGTGAGGGCAGGAGCCCCCCCAGCACCCCAGCCCAGCCGAGGAACCACGAGCTACACGGACAGGGCCTGCCTGACCCTGTCCCCACACGCCGCCTGACTCGCGTATGCCGGGCGCAGCGCGGCCTGAAACCGAGGCTGAGCCTCGCTAACATCAGCTGGAACCGCCGGCAGGCGGATCACGCCGGCGGCCAGCTCCAAGGCCACTCTAAGGCCTGTTGGGTGCCTGCTCACCCCCTCACTTCACTCCTCCTCATCGTGGGGTGAGGGCAGGAGCCCCCCCAGCACCCCAGCCCAGCCGAGGAACCACGAGCTACACGGACAGGGCCTGCCTGACCCTGTCCCCACACGCCGCCTGACTCGCGTATGCCGGGCGCAGCGCGGCCTGAAACCGAGGCTGAGCCTCGCTAACATCAGCTGGAACCGCCGGCAGGCGGATCACGCCGGCGACCAGCTCCAAGGCCACTCTAAGGCCTGTTCGGAGCCACAGGAGCCAGGGGCCATAAACTCTGCCCGTGCTGCTCCAGGCATCACAATCACCCTGCGTAATCACCTTTGTTTACCGCCGGAGCCTCAGAACCAGTGTCTACTCGGACCTTTAATCTTTTGTGAGTAAAGGGGATACCCTCAGTTTTCACTATTGTGCTTTCTGGTATGTCTTCTGCTATTCCGCATTCATAAGCATTTGAACTCGTTTTTTTCACCTTCGATAACTGTTTGCTACATACGCTTATGCTTCCAACTCCGCCGCCTCTATGCGTACTGCTGCCACCTCTTTAATAGCTCAGTCTTCTTCAGCCCCTAGTGCTTTATGCCCCATGACTGCTATTGGCCGTGCCCTCTGTTCGCTAACTGACCATTGCAATTGTGCGGTGCCTTATGGTCGCCCAGAGACCACTGTATTATTGTGTAGTGCCTTATGGTCGCCCAGAGACCACTGCATTATTGTGTAGTGCCTTATGGTCGCCCAGAGACCACTGTATTATTGTGTAGTGCCTTATGGTCGCCCAGAGACCACTGCATTATTGTGTAGTGCCTTATGGTCGCCCAGAGACCACTGTATTATTGTGTAGTGCCTTATGGTCGCCCAGAGACCACTGCATTATTGTGTAGCGCCTTATGGTCGCCCAGAGACCACTGTACTATTGTGTAGTGCCTTATGGTCGCCCAGAGACCACTGTATTATTGTGTAGTGCCTTATGGTCGCCCAGAGACCACTGTACTATTGTGTAGTGCCTTATGGTCGCCCAGAGACCACTGTATTATTGTGTAGTGCCTCATGGTCGCCCAGAGACCACTGTACTATCACTCTCAGCCCAGTATCCGACCTCGGTTTTTAGACCTACATCTGACCGTCGCACTTAGCCCAGTATCTGACTGCTACTCTTAGACTAGAACATCACTGCTGCATTAATCTCGCCAAGTATTTGAGACCTGTACTCTGCCAACTCTGCCCCGTATCCATCCACGGCAACTAACTCCAGCCCACCTAGTTCAGCTAGTAGTAACAGTATGTACTTCCACATGCCCAACCCAGTTCACCTTGCACAATTCTCCAAACTGACAATTATCCTTACCGTCATCTACACGACCATGCCTACAGTTCTGCCTACAGAGGGCCTTGGTGCCCACATACAACTCATCTCTAAACCCTGCAACTTAGAACAAAGGAAGCTTAGACTCCGGGCTCGACTACCTAAAATATTCGAACCTATTACTAAATATAACATTAACCTAGAACACCTCCGACCCAAAATATGCCGACCACCGGTAATCACCGCTCCTCTCAGACACCAACCACACCATAAAATCAAGAAACTTATAGCCAAACTTCCGCTCACAGCACAGCTAGAACCTGAACTAAAAGCTGCTCTAATTAATGCCAGATCATTAGTCGCCCATGCCACTGACATAGCAGATATCATACGGGATAATAGCCTTGACTTCATCGCCATTACTGAATCTTGGCTCCACGATGCAGCAGGTCCGGCTCTCACTCTGGCAGTCCCAGAGAATTATACCATTCTCAGAGCTGACAGACTAGACTCGCGCGGTGGAGGAATTGCAATTATCGCCAAATCTAATCTCTCTATGAGAATCACACCCACACCCTCCCTCAAATCCTGCGAGCTTCTCTCTATCAAATTACCAATTGCCAACTCCCAAACACTAAATATCCACCTTATCTATCGACCCCCTGGCCCCGTCAGCACCTTCACTGAAGACATCACCACTGTTATTTCTGAGAAGCTAAAAGAATCCTCCCAAACACTAATACTAGGAGACTTCAATCTAGGGCTCAACGATATCAACGACCATCATGCTACTGCCACAGCCAACACTCTGTCAGTGCTAGGCTTCACGCAGTGCGTGAATACTCCCACACATATCAAGGGAAGAACACTAGACTGGATTGCCAGTCACAACTGTCACCCCTCTATAACAGCCATCACCCCCCAAATATGGTCTGACCATTACCTTATCTCTTTCACCCTTAACACCAAAAGACCCATAGTCTTAACACCCTCGCCAGCCACACCCACCTTAACGAGAAACAAGAAAAACATTACAGCCGTCAATATTCTGCCCCACATCCTACCCAAACTAAATTCCCTACCTGACCACTCTGACCCAGGCATCCTAGTGGATGCATTCAACGCAGCCATGTGCTCTGCTCTTGACAGTACTGCTCCTTTCAAACTTCGGATCAGTAAACCTAAAAAGCACTTGAACTCATGGTTTACACCCCACCTAAAAAACTTAAGACTACAGAAGAGAAAATGTGAAACAGCTTGGAACCGACATCCGACCGCTGAAAATAAAACTAACCTAATTAATATCTCCTCGCAATACAAAAGAGACATCATCCTAGCCAAACAAGAAACCTATAATAATAGGATCTCCCAATCCAACTCCAGCATGAAGGAGCTATTCTCCATCCTAAAGGAATTGGAAACTCCTATCACAGTACAGGATGACTCCATCAAAGACAAAACTTGGTGCACAGACATACAACTGGCACTAACCAACAAAGTATCTAACCTCCAAACAAAAATTGCCCTAAAGAAAGCCTCCCTGCCAACTCTACCTCTGATAGTCAAAACCCCCTCATCCAACAACCCAGAATCCACTCAATTCCGCTTCTCCAAGGTCTCAGTAATTGAGGTAGAGAAGACCATTTTGACTCTCAAACCTTCTAATTGCAAAGGCGACCAATGCCCCGCACAACTGATCAAGGATGCGGCTAGGGATTTAGCCCCCTTTATCACAAAACTTATCAATGCCTCCTTTACTACGGGCACCATCCCCCGCAACCTAAAGGAATCTTGGGTACTCCCCCTCCTAAAAAAGCAAACATTGGACCCCAACATTCCTACTAACTACAGGCCCATCACCACGGTTCCCTTCCTACTAAAAATATTAGACAAGGTAGCATACACCCAGATCCAGAACTTCCTTGAGATGAACCATCTCCTCGGCACCCGCCAATCCGGTTTCCGGCCGCAACACGGCACAGAGACTGCCCTTATCGACCTAAAAGCCCAAATAGATTCACTCAGAGACGAGGGAAAATTAGCTCTCCTCCTCCTTCTAGACCTCTCAGCCGCCTTCGATCTTGTGGACCATAAAGTCCTATGTAATCACTTGGACTCGGCTGCCCACTTCTCAGAGGAGGCTATAGTCTGGATTCAATCATTTCTTAGTGACAGGACTATGAGGGTGTTCTCCCCTGCAGCGGCAGCAGACCCTATCCCAATCACTTGCGGAGTGCCCCAGGGATCCTGCGTCTCGCCGACACTCTATAACATCTTCACCAAGCCACTCTTTGACGATCTTGATAATCTGGGTATCACCTACACTAACTATGCGGATGATACTCAGATTCTCTTACCACTTACTGGGGATTACGTCGAAGACCTGGCTCTGGTGAATAGAGTCTACAGCATCGTTCAGGCATGGATGGCCAACCATGGCCTATGCTTGAACGATGACAAAACAGAGCTCATCATCCTGGGCACGGCAGCCCGTATCTCCAAACTTAACCAAAACTACTCCGCCTTCATCATAGATGGCAACACTATCAAGGTCGCCAGAGAAGTAAAAACCCTAGGTTTTTACCTTGATGCGACACTATCTTTCACCAAACAGGTGAACTCATTGTCATCATCCACTGCCTATACATGCAAGTTAATACGAGCTGGGAAACCATTCCTCTCAGAGGACAGTTGTCTTATTCTAGCTAGAGCCCTCATCTTATCGAAATTAGATTATTGTAACGCCCTCTACATAGGGACTACCAAACAAATCATCCACAGAATCCAAGTACTCCAAAACAATGCACTTAGAGCGGCCTTAAGTATCCCCAGAAGTGCACACATTTCAGAAATAAGTCGAAGACACAAATGGCTTTCCACCCAAGAAAAAATCAACCTTAAATCTGCGTCCCTTATCCACAAATGCCTAAACAACAAAGCTCCCCGATACCTCTCAGAACGCTTCAACAGGAAAAATCCAACGAGACTCACAAGGACAGCCAGCCCCAACTGCCTCCTAGTGCCCAGATTCAAACTAGCCACCATTGGAGGTTCCAGCTTCCCAGTTAAGGCAGCACAGTTATGGAACTCCCTACCCCTTGCACTCAGATCTGACCAAACCTTCAATAACTTCAGAAAGAACACCATAAAATGGCTTATTGAGAATGCGACATAGCGTATGTCACTTTATACGTAACGTCTTCTTATTATGTTTGTACCAACCTGCTTTTACTGTTTGATCGCCATAGATTTGACTGTTTAGCTACGCCTTATCTGCACTTGCACTTGCCCTACCCTGCAGACTCGAAATGTCCACTATGCCTGTAACCTGTAACGTTAACTAATCTGTAACCTGTAAACGTTAACTAAGCTGTAAACCTCCTTGTTCTCTTGCGCCCTGTTACCCTAGGGTCTGGTGCGCACAATAAATAAATAAACAAACAAACAAACAAACAATGCCCGGCCCCTAAACAAACTCAAAACTGCATGGACATTAGTAAACCGCTCCATGACAAACCATCAGGCTTCCAGCAAGGAGGAAGCACTGGGTTAATCCTGTTAGACTCTCATTGAATTCCTCCCTCTTTCCCAGGTTTTTCAGTGTGTATTCATTTTGATCTGCTGGTTCCATTTTAAATCTGGGCACATGATAACTCGTTGAAGAGGACGCAGAGAACAAAACTTTTACTTTTCAGTATGTTTATGTTAAATTGAAAGTGGAGGGAAGAAAGTTGACTCTGACTCAACCCTGAAAAGAACAGATATCCTCCTGCGCAGGTCACTCAGGTTGTCAGTGTACCCAGAATCTGGCCACCTCTTCTAGGCCCAGCTACATAGCCTGCGCTTAAATTTAGAAAACTAGGCGCCATTTTGTACACTCAATTCTCCTTTGTCTCCCATGGATGCCAGTCTATCACATGCCCTTGACCTCAAACAAAAAGTACAAATTCTCCCAATAGTGGTGTCCAAATTCGTCTCCTGCCACTGTATGCACGTATACTGGGCTTCCAGAAAAAGAGTTCCCTGAATTAAAAGTAACTCAAATCAGGGTGGCAGGAACGATCTTTCACCTTAAGGAATTTCACTTCATCAACAATGCACCCGGAAAACTCATTGGCTTCTTATGCACTGGCGCTTCAAGTTCAATGGCCTTAGCATTACTAGGAAAGCAGCCTGGAACACAATACCCAAGTACAACTCAAGGTTATGTAAGCAGTATTCCTGTCAGAGAAAGCTCTGCTCCAGTTCAGCCAACTATCCTGCACTCCCTCCCCAACAACATCCAGAATTAGAAGACTACCTTTGACTCTGAACTATGCAATCTTTCCCTTTGGACTAAGAAGGCCTCGCTACCACTTTAGGCGAAGTACTACACTTGTGGTTCAGCATGTCCTTTAAACTAGGTCCTGCTAAAAAGACTGCTAGTGACAGACAATTTGGTTAAATCATTCTTTTTTTTAATTGTAATGCCTTTCGCCAACAGTATAGCCTTTTGCATACGTATAACACAAACAAACAGAACGTTTAAAACAATGATATTATTTATTTATTTATGTATTTATTTATTCGTATTTGTTTAAAGCGCACAGCAGCCCGTGGCCATCGTGGCGCTGTTACATATATGCATATCTGGTTACAAAGACGGCTTATTAGTTAAATTGGTCATTGAATTCAAAGTACATCTTGGATTTACAGAGTAAGGCAGGCAAAAATGTGCAGTACGGATAGTAGTCAGCAAGCAAGGGAGGTGGTGGCTAGTGGGCTAGCAGGGTGCTGTGGAGAAGAGAGGGTGATGAGAATAGTGTGGTTTTGAAAGATTTGCAGAAGGCTAGTAAGGGGGTTCCGCTCTTAGTGCGTTGGGGAGGGTGTTCCAAAGTTTCGGTGCTGTGTGGGGAAGCCAATGCTTACAATACTGTATATCATAAAAAGAAAACATTATTTTTCCCTCATATTATAAAACACAATCAGAATTATGATCAAAACAAAATAAACATAGTTCCATAATCTGCCTAGCCCATTCCCAACACATTCCTATACACGAAAGGCCGAAGCCACCGCTACCAATGATTTGACTCAAAAGATGGCCACCCAGAATTGATCTGGGCCTACTCTATCAATCAAACAAAAGTTGGTACATCCTTTTTTACAGAGGTCATTAGGCATGCACAATCAGTTAGTATGTGATTGCTCATATCAACCGAACACATCAGTGCTCACGCAGAATATTGGTCCAAGCCCCCGTGATCTCTAAAACTGGGAGCAAGTTCAGGCAACATTTTATAGGACCAAATGATTTTTCTTGTTCGATGGCTGAGTTGATATTCATTCTGTTTTCTCCTATTTTCACCACCCAACCTTGTTTAGTATTTAGTTCACACACTTTTGTTTTTTTTTAAGTTCCCTCGTCTGCATACTTTCTCTTTATCTCCTTACTGGTTGTTCCCAGTGCCCTACCGCCTCTTCTGCCGGTAGAGGCATTGCGATTTGCCAATTTAGCATAAGAGGGTTCCTGAGAGATCCCTTCACCCAACTCTACTCATGAAGATTAGGAGCCCGATATAGCGCATGGAATGTCTTTCTTTTACAATACACTCCCCTAGACCATAACATCATCTGAAGAAAATAAAATAAGGCACTTCCAGTGGTATTGCATTTTTCAGTCCCACTGAAAGTTCCAACGCTAAACAAAGACATGGGGGAATGTGTAGATTCACAGCATCAAAGACCAAATCACCCGGTTACTGGATGCTTCCTAGTCTTGTATATCATTGAGTGCTTCAGGACCAAATCACCCGGTTACTGGATGCTTCCTAATCCTGTATATCATTGAGTGCTTCAGGACCAAATCACCTGGTTACTGGATGCTTCCTAGTCCTGTATATCATTGAGTGCTTCAGGACCAAATCACCCGGTTACTGGATGCTTCCTAGTCCTGTATATCATTGAGTGCTTCAGGACCAAATCACTGGTTACTGGATGCTTCCTAGTCTTATATATCCTTGAGTGCTTCAAGACCAAACCACCCGGTTACTGGATGCTTCCTAGTCCTATATATCATTGAGTGCTTCAGGACCAAACCACCCGGTTACTGGATGCTTCCTAGTCCTGTATATCATTGAGTGCTTCAGGACCAAATCACCCGGTTACTGGATGCTTCCTAGTCCTGTATATCATTAAATGCTTCAGGACCAAATCACCCGGTTACTGGATGCTTCCTAGTCCTGTATATCATTGAGTGCTTCAGGACCAAATCACCCGGTTAGTGGATGCTTCCTAGTCCTGTATATCATTGAGTGCTTCAGGACCAAATCACCCGGTTAGTGGATGCTTCCTAGTCTTGTATATCATTGAGTGTGAGTGGCAATTGTGAATTTGCCTTCCAGATGCTTTACTGAAAGGCAGATCGATCTATGAAATAACTAAATTGTATCTCATACTCTGCTCATTTCACATCAAACCCACCCTATTTTGTAAGCCCCCATCTTTCCCAGCCTCCCTCTTT